>NC_091458.1:1419257-1674974 GCF_027789765.1 Dendropsophus ebraccatus
TAATCTTGGCCTTAATCTCGTAATAGCTTTAACAAAGCTTTTCACCTCGGATATCTGGAACAGCCTGCACTTTAGATGGGCTGATAAGGCCGCGATTTGAACTTTGATAGAACTTAGTGTTAGGCCCTTATCAAAAAATTCCAGGAGTTGAGGAGTAGGTGGTTTACCTCCATTCAAGCCTTTAGAATTACACCAGGATTGGAAAATTCTCCATATACTGGCATATGATAGATTAGTTGCATGGCTACGAGCATGAGATAAAGTTTGTAGGACCCGATCCGAAAATTCTTCTGGTCTTAATAAAGACCCTTTAGCCTCCAGGCCGTTAGGCTGAGGCTAGGAAGGTCCTGGCGAAGATGATGACCCTGGGATATTAAATCTGGTAGTATTGGGAGCTTCCAAAATTCTCCTCTGCTCATCATCATGAGCAGGGCAAACCACGATCTTTTGGGCCAAAAAGGCGTGATCATGATGACTGACGCTTGATCCTGCCTGATCTTCATTAGAACTCTGGGAATCATTGAGATCGGCGGAAAGATTTATGCCAGCTGGAATTTCCACTGGATAGACATCGCATCCACCATCGTCGCATTGTACGCCGAGTAGAGGGAACAAAAATTCCTCAGTTTGGCATTGTTTTTCGTTGCCATAAGATCTATCTGAGGGTGTCCCCATTTTTGGGTTAACTGGATAAACACTTTCCTTGAAAGCGACCACTCCCCTGGTATCGTCATTCCTCGGCTCAGATGGTCTGCTAATGTGTTGTGGATGCCTGTTATATGTAGTGCGGTCAGTTTCGTTATTCTGGGTTCCGCCCAATTGAATATGTGTTCTACTTCCCTGAGAAGTAGGGGAGATCTGGTGCCTCCCTGCTGGTTTATATATGCAACACAGGCAATGTTGTCCATACGGATTCTGACAGCTATCTGTATTAACTTCTGAGAAAAATGAAGAAGGGCTAGATATATAGCCCTTAGTTCCCGTGCATTGGATGGGAGAGCCGCTTCTTGGTTGTTCCAAGTACCTGATACAGTCATCTCTTCTAGATGCGCTCCCCAACCCGAGCCTGACGCATCTGTGGTGATCGTTATCCATTGTGGTTCTAGTATGTCGGCTCCATGCTTGACCTCTCTCCACCAGGTTAGAGATTGGCGGGTTCTTGTAGACAGAACATCTAGACACACTTCACGTACTATCTGTCAATTCCACACTGTCAGAACTTCCCTCTGAAGATATCGCATGTGCCACAATGCCCACGGAACTGTGTCTGCGGCTGATGAGAGAAGGCCTAGATATTTCATCAAGGTCCGAATCGAGACTTGACGTGGAGGGATCAGAAATTGAGCGCCCCTCTGTATGAGTAGTACTCTGGGCGGTGAGAGGAATAACTTCATCAGTGAGGAGTCTATTATGAAGCCCAAAAATTTTTTCTCTTGGATGGTGTCAGATCCGATTTTTCTGGATTGATTATCCAACCCAATTGCTGAAGAATGTCCAAGACATGGTTCAGTTAAGAACTCAGAAGAGTCTGAGTCTGGGCCATAATCAACCAGTCGTCATCATTTCCTGAAGTCTGGACAGGACCATCATAGACGAGACAACCTTTGTGAACACAAAAGGGGGCTGAAGTTATGCCGAATGGAAGAACTCTGAATTGAAGGTGACTTACCCTTCCCTGTAGGTGAACAGCAATCCTCAAATACTTTATGTGTGCAGGCAGAATGGGAATGTGAAAGTAGGCATCCTGCAGATCTATTGAAGCCATAAGGTCTTCCTCCTGGAGAATGTTCTTTACCGACCTTATATTTTCCATCCGGAACTTTTTCTTTACCATTCACTTGTTTAAGTATCGCAGATCTATAATAGTCCTCCACTTTCCTGATGGCTTGGGTACAATAAATATCGGAGAATAGATCCCTGACCCGATTTCTTCGGGAGGAACTTCTTCCAGAGCCTTGATGTCCTGGAGGTGAAGGACTTCTTCTAAAATTGGCTGTCTTGCTGACCCTAGAAGACGGGAGAGAAGAAATCTTGGGGGAGGAAACGTCGATAAAGGAAGCACGTAACCATACTGAATAATGCTGCTGACCCAAGGGTCCTTTATTAATTTTATCCAGGCAGGGAGAAATACGGTAAGACGCCCTCCTACTGGAGTACCTCTGGCGTCAGAAGTCTGGCTTTTTATTTGTATCTTTATTTTGTTGCTTTCCAGACCCTCTTATTATAGTATTTACCTCTACCTTTAAGCTGGTACCTGGCTTTACCACGTTGAGGAGATCTTCCTCTACGAAAGGACCCACGGTTTCTTGTATAAGACCCACTAGCAGATGTTAGGGGTAACGAATTCCCTTTTTTGTCCATTAATTTATCCAATTCAGACCCGAATTTCAGACCTGAAATTCCATATTGCATAGTTGGAATTTAGAGTTGGCATCCCCAGCCCATGGTTTCAGCCAAAGTGCACGAGGACCTGCTGTTGACAAGGCCATAGACTTGGAAGCAAGTCTAGTCTCTTGGGATGCTGCATCGCAAAGAAAATCAATTCCCATGTTGATTTTCTTGAATGAACGTAGGACCTTGTCCCTGTTCACTCAGATTCAAGATTCTCTTGAGCTTTTGCCAGCCATCTTCTAAGACTCCTTGCTACTTCAAATGAAGATATGGCAACTGCCCCTTGGGCTGCTACGGCCGTATAGGATCTTTTAAACGCTACTTCTATTCTCCTATCCATAGGGTCTTTTAGATTAGACCCATCCTCTGCAGGAAGAACAGTGTTCTTGGATATTTTACCTATGGCCGTATCTACTTTTGGAGGCTCAGCCCAATCCTTGGATTGTTCCTCCTTGAGGACATACAAGGTTTTGAATCTTTTACTTAATACCGGAGCTTTTTCCGGTTTCTTCCATTTTATCTGAAGCATAGACATAGATGTTTCCCCTACCGAAAAAAGCCCTAGGCTTTTTAGCAGAGGGACCATCTTCTACTTCTTCAGGATGAATTTCAGCCTGGACAGCTTTGCGTAATTTATTGATACTATCCACAGGAAAATAACCTTTAAATACTTCATTATCATCTTCAGAAGTAGAAGATGAGTCAGAGTCAGAAGAAGATCCAACCTCATCAATCACCTTGTATTCAGACCCCTAGGGTAGAAAAGAACTAGACTTAGCATAGTGAATATAGAACCTGTAGGCCCTAGGCTACAGATACTCACACGATGGGAAACAGAAGGAGAAATACTACGCTTAGTTTTCTTTTTATGACAGGAATGTTGACACTCTCTGGTAGCAAGTGATTTCTCTACAAAATCTTTTACCCAAATCACGACATCCTGGGTATCTGGTTCCCCAGTGTTCTTAGGACGGCAAGAGGCACAACGTACTGTAATATATATCACATTATAAGATTCATCATACACATAAATGGAACCTTAATGTTTGCTAGAAGAAACATTGTACGATATTCATAGCCATCCGGGAGTGGCGTTTCACATTCTGCACAAGTGTTTACGCTTAGATCCTCTCTTCCCCGAAGGGCTGGTTTCCATAGCAGACATCTGTTAAACATATACATATATATGCCAATGAATTGTCTGAATATAACAGGCCTAGCCTGAATCAGAGACTGTAATTATCAAGTAAACCACTAGATGGCAGCAGGACCACTTACTTTGCAGGAGGAATAGTAGATCGCAATATATAGCCTAGTATATCAGCACAGCAATCCAGCAGCAGCTTATATGAACAGCAGAGGTGTCAGGACCTCACAGAAGTCACACCTGGTCTTACCTAGCTTGAGGTCCTTTAAATGAAGATCCTGCCATCCGGGATTGTCCGCTACCCGTACGTACTTCCGGGTGTGATGTCATCGACCAATAACAATCCGGGGCTGGCTCTGTACATGATGATGTAAATTGCGTCATCGGATTACGCCGCCCCTATTGATGACGCGAATCGCGTCACCAAGATGGCGCCCGGAACGAACGCGCGCGCGATCCGGCAACAGAAAAGGAAGGTAATAGAAAAGACGGCTATAGCCAGCCATGAGTGGGGAAGTACCCCACACATCTATAAGTAAGCACAAGAAGTTTAAGAAAAACAACCTAGAAGAATGAATAATAGTCTCAAATGAGAAAGAGGGGAGGGAGCAAAGTCCCTGGGGGCTAAGAGGAGACGAAGAAAAAAAGACTGATGATTGTAGGGAGGAGGATCTATTTATACTTCCTGTGGGAGGGGTTTATTGAAAAAATTATTAAAGTTTATTATGTTTTCATTAAATATGATAATACCCCTATCGTTGTGATGCCAATGGGACGCAAGGGAAACTTAAATTACGTACGGTAATTGTTTTTCTTTGAGCCCATGGAGAGCGTCTACCTCCTTCTCGTCAGACAGGAAACAGGCACCAGGAAGCTTCCATAAGTAGGCCGGACTTCCCATAATCCCCAGGCGTCAACCAGAACTCGGAAGAGCCGACAAAAAAAAAAAATCTAGCAGAACTAATATCCCTAGGGCCGAATGGTGAAACTATTTAAACAGGGGCTATATTATATATAAAATAATTTTTATTTTTTACATTTTGAAACTTTTTTTTGGGTGTAGTTACTATATTACAGAATTCAAACAGTATATATATATATATATATATATATATATATATATATATATGTGTATTAGGTGGGTGCTGTCATGGGCTCAAAGAAAAACAAATTACCATACGTGATTTAAGTTTTCCCTTTTCGCCCTATGACAGCACCCATGGAGACTAGAATAGCTAATTTAGGGAGGGACCACTGCCTGCAGAACCTTTCTGCCAAAGGCTAAATCTTCACTTGCGGGCAAAAGCAACCTATAAATGTTAGAAAAATGTATGCGGAGAACTCCACGTAGCCGCCCTACAGATCTGGTCTATAGAAGCCGAAGCTCTCTCTGCCCACGATGTAGCTACCGACCTGGAGGAATGGACCGCAAACCCCCCAGGTATTGGAAGATTAGAGGAAGAGTAGGCTAAAGGCAATACAGTCTTTGATCCATCTAGCTATGGTTTTAGATGATGCTGCCTTACCCCTGCCTGCCCCCTGAAATAATACCATTCCGTACATCTATCCAAATAAAGAAGTAAACATTGTCTCCCATCTAATGGATGAAATCTAATCTCTCCATCATTCTTAGGATCAGGGCAGAAGGAGGGGAGAATAACCTCCTGGGAACGATGGAAATCAGTAACCACCGTAGGATGAAAGGCAGGATCAGTAGACCGACAATTCTATCCTGCACAACTGACATGTATGAAGCATTAATTGAAAAAGCTGAAGTTTCCCACCCTTCTGGCAGAAGTAACAGCCAGGAGGAAGGATAATTTCAGGGAAAGAATCTTGTCAGAAGCTTCATCTAACGGTTCAAAAGGAGGAAGAGTAAGTGCGTTCAGAACTACATTCAAATCCCACGGAGGAAGCCTTGACTTTAAAGTGGGACGCAACCTGGAAGCCGCTCTAATAAACCTCTTTATCCAAGGGTGATCCGAAATTTTATGGTCAAAGCACAAAGGGCTGAAATTTGCACTTTAAGTGTACTGAGACTAAGATTTTTATTTAGCCCTTCCTGCAAAAATTCTAGAATATTGGGAATGTCAGGGGGTGCTAGGACATTGACCAGAGACCCTAGGAATCTACAAAAGGCTTTCCAGGAGCGTAGGTAAATCTGAGATGTAACCTTCTTTCTACTAGCTAGGAGGGTAGAAATGACTTGTTCAGACAAACCCCGCTCCAATATCAACTCCCTCTCAATAGCCAGGCCGTCAGGTGCAGACTGATAAAGTGAGGATGAAGAACTGGGCCCTGGGAAAGTGAGGATGAAGAACTGGGCCCTGGAAAAGTGAGGATGAAGAACTGGGCCCTAGGAGAGAAGGTTCAGAAGATCCGGAAAAACCCAGGGCCTAGCTATTGAGTGTCTGGAGCCAGGAAAACCAAACCCTTTTGGGCCAGAAGGATGCCACCAGAATACCATATGCCCTGTCCTCCCTGATCTTTCTGAGAACTCTGGGAAGGAGTCTTACTGGGGGAAACGCATAAAGAATACCCTTGCTCCAATCCTGGACCAGAGCATCCATCCCTGATGGAAATTCCGTCAGGTTTAGAGAGAAAAACCTTTCTACTTGACGGTTCTCCCTCGCGGCAAAGAGGTCTACTACCGGCCACCCCAAAGTTTCACTATTTGAAGGAACACAGATCTGTTTAGAACCCAATCACCCTGGTTCAGACGAACTCTGCTGAGGAGATCCGCAGCTAAGTTCTCTGACCCCTTCAAATGGAGTGCTGATAGAAGCTGACCTTCCCCTCTACCAATCGAAAGATGAAGTGGCTGATCTGCATCTCCGACCTAGTTCCCCCTTGGTGTTTTAGATAGGCCACCACAGAGGAGTTGTCTTACATGATTCTTACACCTTTCTCTAAAATCATGGAGGAGACAATGGCATAGAGCGTACAGTACTGCTCTCAATTCCCTTGCATTCTGGGGGTCCCTGGCCTCCTGTTGATTCCCAACCCTTGAAGGAGAAGACATTCCGTGTGTGCCCCCACCCTGAAGGGCTGGCGTCTGTGTTAAGGAGAAAGGTTTTTTTTTTTGCACCCAGGGAACCCCTCCTGATTCTCCAGAGAGAGCCATCGCCTTAGAGACCTCTTTGTGCGCAGGGAGAGAGAGAAAAGAAGATCTAAAGACTGTTTGCTGCTGCCTCAAACCTGAAGAACCTGATGCTGCAGGACGCAAGAGTGGTATTGGGCCCAACTTACTGCCGAAATGGTAAAAGCCGTGAGCCCCAGCACAGACAGGTTTTTTGTTCCATACCTTTAGGACCTGTGCCTGCAGAATCCGAGAGTGAGCCTGACTCCATGGTACTGCCGGAATGCATGCCTTCATTGAGCCCAACACTGACATGGCTTCTCGTACTGACCGGAGAGAGTTGTTTTTGAATTTCCTTACTTTTGTTAAGAATTTCAATATCTTATCTTCTGGGAGAAATGACATCTGTAGATTAGAGTCTAGAATTCCCAGTAAAATTTTTCTGGGGGATGGAATTAAGCCATCCTAGTGGAAACAGCAGATTGCGAGTCGTTTCCAGATGCTGTAGGAGTTTCCACCGGGAATCTGCCACGATCAGGAGATCATCTAAGTAAGCCACTATATTTATCCCCCGTAAGTGGAGTAAAGACACAACTTCTGATATTACATTAATGAAAATTCTTGGGGCAGATGAGATCCTGAACAGGAGTACCCTGAACTGAAAATGACAGGTATTTTTGAGATGATTGATGGATTGGGACGTGATAATAGGCGTCTAGGAGGTCTATTTAGACCATCCAAGCATCTATCGCTATTAGAATAGCCGTGGACTTTATAGACTCCATCTTGAATTGTTTATATTTTACGTACTAGTTTAGTGGTTTTAAATTTATAATTAGGTAATACGTGCCGTTGGGTTTTTTCACTAGGAATAAGCTCGGCTAGTGTCCCGAACCCTTTTCTTTTGAGGGTACTGGAGAGATGACTTCCATGTGGTGCAGTTGTACTACACTCACTACCAGTTCTGACTGTAGGGGACCTGAAGACTGTCTCCTGAATGCTGCTATATACCAGCTATACTTACTATATCCAGGCCCAGTCTCCTGAACGCTGCTATATAACAGCTATACTTACTATATCCAGGTCCAGTCTCCTGACTGCTATATTACAGCTGTACTTACTGTATCCAGGTCCAGTCTCCTGATGGCAGATTTTTAGACTTGTTCTGGCTGCAAAAAAAAAAAACAGACTAAACCCAGGAGTTCCGGCCAGTACAGAGAATCACGGTTCAATGTGTCCATCAATCACGACTGCCTTCTCTCTGTAAGTGCTCCGATGACCTGGGGTACACAGGACTTCCTGTTTTCTGACTGTTGCCTCCTTTTTGAGAAAAAAAACAGTATCTACTGTACACAGGCTCTATCTAGTGCCCACCCATTCCATCTCCCTATTCTGGTACGGTTGCAGCTGATCGTCACCCTTCTCATCAGCACTGCCATTGTGGCCCTCCGGCTCCTCCTTCGTCCCTTGCTGGGTCAATGCCGTATGCACATCCCTCTCCTTCTCATACAGTATTTCCTCCTCCTGTAACTCATCCTTCTCCTTAGAGCTGAAATACTGGCCTTCCTCCACATGGTCGGCCATCATGACTGTGAGCATCAGTTCCATCATGAATATGAGCAGGATGACATCATTCATTCCAGCACTGTTGTCTCCGCTCACAAACCTTGTTACCTCCTCAAATAGCCTCAGCGGGCGACATGCATTCCTGATCAGCTGCCTCTGCATCAACGTAAAGTAAAACTGGCTCCAGAAATCACCGCTTTGAAGCACTAGAAGTCCATAATAGCTCTTGGCAGGTTGTACAGATATTCACACACAGAGTTCCAACACACTGGAACATTGCACACCGGCCGGTCTTTCAGGAGGCCATGTCTTCTTTGTAGGTTGGGGCGTTTAGATTTATTCTACCTCCAGGCTACAGCCTGGTCACAGCCCTGCTGCTCCAAAGACCGAGCCTCCTGATGCTTAGAAACAAAAAAAAAAAATTAGGATTAGTCCTAACGGTAAGCCATAGGATACTGGTGCCGTTGTGAATGTGAGGAGAGAAATTAGGATTAGTCTTACCGGTAAGCCGAGAAATTGTCCTACCAGGACGCTGGCTACGATGGGAAATGCTCATTCTAATATAGAGGGGACGGATACCCCGTGATGAATGGCGGTCAAATGTAGAGCAGGAGGCGGCAGGGTGTTGTAGAATATTTATTAAGCTATCACAAGGTGCGCAGGGTTAATTTATATATATATAAAAATACATTTCTCTGCTCCTGCACAAGGGCAGAAGGTAAGTGGAGGCGAGGAGACGATCCGAGCACCAGTCCTCCTCCACCTACAGGTTATAATACGTCATAGTGATACATTGTGAGACATATATATTATATACACTTATACATGGCAGAGCAGACGTATACAGATGTGTGGCAGCAAAATATGAACTAAAGGGCTTGTTAATACAGTGCACTGCCCAAGGCACACGGTAAAGCCCCCCACCCCGGGGCACAACATGCAGTGGCGGAGCTTCATGCCGCTTCTAACATAGAGTAAGGCTGTGCACAGCGATTCTGTCCCCTCCCACCATCCAATCGCACAGTGAAATATCAGGGACCATTCCCAACAAAGTCCTGAGAGAAAACGTTTCCATCTACACGTGACTGGCCGATGACAAGTACAGTCCTCACCACCCTCAGTGATGAAAACACAGAATACAACCCCTACACCTAAAGGATCAATCTATCCCAACTAAGAAAGGGTCAAACCGAACCTAGGGGTCACAAAATGGGCCCTTGGTCCCTTACGGGGGAAAACACATTTCCTTTGTTATGAGAGTAAACATCTGGAAGAGGCAGTCATCTAATCAGAATATGCTAGAGACTGCTGTAATGTACCGTGCTGACAAATAGTCACATGGCCCCCAGCTTATGGCAGAAACTCATAAGGGCCCCAGCCGATGGCAGAAGCTCTAGGGACCGCCAGCTAAGGGCAGAAGTTCACGAGGCCCCCAACAGACGGCAGAAGTTTGTGGGACCGGCAGCCAACGGCAGAAGCTTGTGGGACCACCAGCCGACGGCAGAAGCTCATGAGGGCCCCAGCCGATGGCAAAGGCTCACATGGCCCCCAGCTGCTCATTACTTGAGCCAACGTATGAAATTCTTCACGTACATTGGTCTTCTGTGACAGATCAGTGCTTCCTGTGTCACTTCCATATAGAACAGAGACCACAGGTTCCCAGAAGGCACTTGGTTGTGGATCAGACAGGGGATGCATTGGGCAGCAATGGGGACATTCTGCTCGGGGTGGTGACATTTTGCTCGGGGGTGGCTTCAGTAGCTGTGAGATGGGTCCTCTTGGTGCACATGGTGGTTCTGCAAAGTCAGGATGGGACAAGGCTAAGAGGAAGCAGATTACTTGTCTTGCATCTTTTCCAGGATGGGCACAATCATATCGAACTTGGGTCTTTTGGCGGGATCCTCATTCATACAGATCTTCATAAGCTTGCAGATGTGAGGAGAAATCCCTGGAGGAATAGTGGGGCGCAGACCCTCCAGAGAGACCTAAGACACAATGACAGAACAGGTGAGATGACCCATAACAGCCCAACAGATCGGTGTTCTCTCCGAAGATGGGCTGGGACCTACCTTCATACCAATCTCCATGTTTGAAAGATCTGCAAAAGGAACCTCTCGTGTCACCAACTCCCAAAGCAGAACCGCAAAGCTCCACATGTCGGCAGAGCGACGGTTAATGTCCTCCGGTCGCTTCTGTAGGGCTGAAGGGATCAGAGACAATCCATGTGATCAAAAAAATTATCAAACCATTAACACACAGGATAAGAGTAGTGGGAGGTCCGAGCGTTGGGACCCTCTGACATCAAAAAAGGGAGTCAAGTCTTGAGATGACACCACACCAAATTGAGGAGACGGCACACAATATGGAGACATGGGGAGGAGGACATCAAGGAGGTACCACACAATATGGAGACATGAGGAGGAGGACATCAAGGAGGTGCCACACAATATGGAGACATGAGGAGGAGGACATCAAGGAGGTACCACACAATATGGAGACATGAGGAGGAGGACATCAAGGAGGTGCCACACAATATGGAGACATGAGGAGGAGGACATCAAGGAGGTACCACACAATATGGAGGCATGAGGAGGACGACATCAAGGAGGTACCACACAATATTGAGACATGAGGAGGTGGACATCAAGGAGGTGCCACACAATATGGAGACATGAGGAGGACGACATCAAGGAGGTACCACACAATATGGAGACAGGAGGAGGTGGACATCAAGGAGGTGCCACACAATATGGAGACATGAGGAGGAGGACATCAAGGAGGTGCCACACAATATGGAGACATGAGGAGGAGGACATCAAGGAGGTACCACACAATATGGAGACATGAGGAGGTGGACATGAAGGAGGTACCACACAATATGGAGACATGAGGAGGTGGACATCAAGGAGGTGCCACACAATATGGAGACAGGAGGATGTGGACATCAAGGAGGTACCACACAATATGGAGACATGAGGAGGAGGACATCAAGGAGGTGCCACACAATATGGAGACATGAGGAGGTGGACATCAAGGAGGTGCCACACAATATGGAGACATGAGGAGGTGGACATCAAGGAGGTGCCACACAATATGGAGACATGAGGAGGTGGACATCAAGGAGGTGCCACACAATATGGAGACAGGAGGATGTGGACATCAAGGAGGTACCACACAATATGGAGACATGAGGAGGAGGACATCAAGGAGGTGCCACACAATATGGAGACATGAGGAGGTGGACATCAAGGAGGTGCCACACAATATGGAGACATGAGGAGGTGGACATCAAGGAGGTGCCACACAATATGGAGACATGAGGAGGTGGACATCAAGGAGGTGCCACACAATATGGAGACATGAGGAGGAGGACATCAAGGAGGTGCCACACAATACAGAGACAGTGGCAGGTTGCCCTGAGAGAATATGTTACCTTCTGGTGCAATCCATGCAGGGCAGTACATGCGCCCCGGGCACTGGAAGGAAAGCTTCACATCTGCCATGCTTATACGAGCAGTCATGTCTTCATCAATCTGTAGCGGACAGGAAACAGGAATGGTGAGGATTTCCCTTCTGCCCATAGGGGAGCACTAAAAGGGCAACTCTGGGGCATTGGCACCTATGTTAATTTGCATTATAGTGCTTGTCTGGGGAGCAGAAGACAGATCAAACCTTTAGTTGCACTAGGTGACCATTAAATTGAGGACACAGGTGGCAGGACCTTCCTACGCCGTCCTCCTGACCACCGCTCAGTCACCTCTCCCACCTCATCCTCCTGACCACAGCTCAGTCACCTCTCCCACCTCATCCTCCTGACCACAGCTCAGTCACCTCTCCCACCTCATCCTCCTGACCACAGCTCAGTCACCTCTCCCACCTCATCCTCCTGACCACAGCTCAGTCACCTCCCCCACCTCGTCCTCCTGACCACCGCTCAGTCACCTCTCCCACCTCATCCTCCTGACCACCGCTCAGTCACCTCTCCCACCTCATCCTCCTGACCACAGCTCAGCCACCTCTCCCAGTCCGTCCTCCTGACCACAGCTCAGTCACCTCCCCCACCTCATCCTCCTGACCACAGCTCAGTCACCTCCCCCACCTCGTCCTCCTAACCACAGCTCAGTCACCTCCCCCACCTCATCCTCCTGACCACAGCTCAGTCACCTCTCCCACCTCATCCTCCTGACCACAGCTCAGTCACCTCTCCCACCTCTCCCTCCTGACCACAGCTCAGTCACCTCTCACGGCTCGTCCTCCTGACCACAGCTCAGTCACCTCTCCCTCCTGACCACCGCTCAGTCACCTCTCCCTCCTGACCACAGCTCAGTCACCTCTCCCGGCTCGTCCTCCTGACCACAGCTCAGTCACCTCTGCCTCCTGACCACAGCTCAGTCACCTCTCCCTCCTGACCACCGCTCAGTCACCTCTCCCACCTCATCCTCCTGACCACAGCTCAGTCACCTCCCCCACCTCATCCTCCTGACCACAGCTCAGTCACCTCTCCCTCCTGACCACCGCTCAGTCACCTCTCCCACCTCATCCTCCTGACCACAGCTCAGTCACCTCCCCCACCTCATCCTCCTGACCACAGCTCAGTCACCTCCCCCACCTCATCCTCCTGACCACAGCTCAGTCACCTCCCCCACCTCATCCTCCTGACCACAGCTCAGTCACCTCCCCCACCTCATCCTCCTGACCACAGCTCAGTCACCTCTCCCACCTCATCCTCCTGACCACAGCTCAGTCACCTCTCCCACCTCTCCCTCCTGACCACAGCTCAGTCACCTCTCCCACCTCGTCCTCCTGACCACCGCTCAGTCACCTCTCCCACCTGGTCCTCCTGACCACAGCTCAGTCACCTCTCCCACCTCGTCCTCCTGACCACAGCTCAGTCACCTCCCCCACCTCTCCCTCCTGACCACCGCTCAGTCACCTCCCCTACCTCATCCTCCTGACCACAGCAGTCACCTCTCACGGCTCGTCCTCCTGACCACAGCTCAGTCACCTCTCCCTCCTGACCACCGCTCAGCCACCTCTCCCGGCTCGTCCTCCTGACCACAGCTCAGTCACCTCTCCCGGCTCGTCCTCCTGACCACAGCTCAGTCACCTCTCCCGGCTCGTCCTCCTGACCACAGCTCAGTCACCTCCCCCGCCCCGTCCTCCTGACCACCGCTCAGTCACCTCCCCCGCTCCGTCCTCCTGACCACCGCTCAGTCACCTCTCCTGGCTCGTCCTCCTGACCACAGCTCAGTCACCTCTCCCTCCTCACCACAGCTCAGTCACCTCTCCCAGTCCGTCCTCCTAACCACAGCTCAGTCACCTCCCCCGCCCCGTCCTCTTCACCACCGCTCAGTCACCTCTCCCTCCTGACCACAGCTCAGTCACCTCTCCCTCCTGACCACCGCTCAGTCACCTCTCCCGGTCCGTCCTCCTCACCACAGCTCAGTCACCTCTCCCTCCTGACCACAGCTCAGTCACCTCTCCCGGCTCGTCCTCCTGACCACAGCTCAGTCACCTCTCCCTCCTGACCACCGCTCAGTCACCTCTCCCGGCTCGTCCTCCTGACCACAGCTCAGTCACCTCTCCCTCCTGACCACAGCTCAGTCACCTCTCCCTCCTGACCACCGCTCAGTCACCTCTCCCAGTCAGTCCTCCTAACCACAGCTCAGTCACCTCCCCCGCCCCGTCCTCTTCACCACCGCTCAGTCACCTCTCCCTCCTGACCACCGCTCAGTCACCTCTCCCAGGTCGTCCTCCTGACCACAGCTCAGTCACCTCTCCCTCCTGACCACAGCTCAGTCACCTCTCCCTCCTGACCACCGCTCAGTCACCTCTCCCAGGTCGTCCTCCTGACCACAGCTCAGTCACCTCCCCCGCCCCGTCCTCCTCACCGACATAATGATTATAGATGAGTGAATCGCTCCCACTTTTCACCAGCACCCAGGGAGGAACGGCAGGGATCGGAGCAGCACTGACCAAGCGCTTTGCTTGATTTATATGAGTGATTGGCTCCTGTCTTATTATGAGACCTGGGTGTAAATAAGGTCTAGGTTCTTACTTCATGGGCACTCATATTTCTATTGTTTACTGTCCCGTTTATGTGGCAGAATGCCCAGGCCAGAGAGGTTACATGGCAGGGGAGTAACACCTGGAGATCGTACCCTATCTGGGGGTGGAGACCCGTGGGAGAGGCCATCTCCTATATGTGACAGGCATATTGTGTTAGAATTGGTTAATAAAGCAGTGGCCAATTTAAAACCCACAATATGGTGTCAAGTCTCTTCTGTTCGGAGATGTCGCTCAGTGGTTCAGGTCACATCTAGGTCTGGGAGTGGCAGGTTGGGTGCGTACTCCTTGGGGGTCATGCTCCGGGGTGCTCATTCCTGATTCCACACCTCAGTATGGGACATCAGTGACATTAGCAGCTACTGGACACCTGGACCACACGTGAGGACTTTGCTCCAATACGTGGAGTCAAAGGAAGTGAGTGGCGGGGAGCATAAGGTACCATGGACGGCAGAAGAGAACACTGGGTAGGTGCTCACTGACAGGAGCCGCACATGCTCACCATGACGCTGCGACTGTTCAGGTAATGGCGAGGAATGAGAGGCTCCAGGGTGTGGAGAAAGGCCATGCCGCGGGCAATGTCCAGGGCAAACTTCACTGCTTGGCACTGATCAACCACGAGATCTGTAAGGGAAGGACGAGAGGGAAAACTGCACAGAACTGCATCCTGACCAACACTTCCTCATCCATTATCAGTCCGAGCAGCAAGACCAGCACGTCCGGGCAGCACAACCACAAAACATCTTCCGCCCCGTCCTCCTGACCACCGCTCAGTCACCTCCCCCGCCCTCCTGACCACCGCTCAGTCACCTCCCCCGCTCCGTCCTCCTGACCACCGCTCAGTCACCTCCCCCGCTCCGTCCTCCTGACCACCGCTCAGTCACCTCCCCCGCTCCGTCCTCCTGACCACCGCTCAGTCCCCTCCCCCGCTCCGTCCTCCTGACACGCCTCAGTCCCCTCCCCCGCTCCGTCCTCCTGACACCGCTCAGTCCCCTCCCCCGCTCCGTCCTCCTGACCACCGCTCAGTCACCTCCCCCCGCTCGCGTCCTCCTGACCACCGCTCCGTCACCTCCCCCGCTCGGTCCTCTGACCACCGCTCAGTCACCTCCCCCGCTCGGTTCCTCCTGACCACCGCTCAGTCACCTCCCCCGCTCGGTCCTCCTGACCACCGCTCAGTCACCTCCCCCGCTCCGTCCTCCTGACCACCGCTCAGTCACCTCCCCCCGCTCGGTCCTCCTGACCACCGCTCAGTCACCTCCCCCGCTCGGTCCTCCTGACCACCGCTCAGTCACCTCCCCCGCTCGGTCCTCCTGACCCACGCTCAGTCACCTCCCCCGCTCGGTCCTCCTGACCACCGCTCAGTCACCTCCCCCCCGCTCGGTCCTCCTGACCACCGCTCAGTCACCTCCCCCGCTCGGTCCTCCTGACCACCGCTCAGTCACCTCCCCCGCTCGGTCCTCCTGACCACCGCCTCAGTCCCTCCCCGCCTCGGTCCTCCTGACCACCGCTCAGTCACCTCCCCCGCTCGGTCCTCCTGACCACCGCTCAGTCACCTCCCCCGCTCGGTCCTCCTGACCACCGCTCAGTCACCTCCCCCGCTCGGTCCTCCTGACCACCGCTCCAGTCACCCTCCCCACGCTCGGTTCCTCCTGACCACCGCTCAGTCACCTCCCCCCGCTCGGTCCTCCTGACCACCGCCTCAGTAACCTCCCCCGCTCGGTCCTCCTCACCACGCTCAGTCACCTCCCCCGCTCGGTCTCCTGACCACCGCTCAGTCACCTCCCCCGCTCGGTCCTCCTGACCACCGCTCAGTCACCTCCCCCGCTCGGTCCTCCTGACCCACCGCTCAGTCACCTCCCCCGCTCGGTCCTCCTGACCACGCTCAGTCACCTCCCCCGCTCGGTCCTCCTGACCACCGCTCAGTCACCTCCCCCGCTCGGTCCTCCTGACCACCGCTCAGTCACCTCCCCCGCTCGGTCCTCCTGACCACCGCTCAGTCACCTCCCCCGCTCGGTCCTCCTGACCCACCGCTCAGTCACCTCCCCCGCTCGGTCCTCCTGACCACCGCTCAGTCACCTCCCCCGCTCGGTCCTCCTGACCACCGCTCAGTCACCTCCCCCGCTCGGTACTCCTGACCACCGCTCAGTCACCTCCCCCGCTCGGTCCTCCTGACCACCGCCTCAGTCACCTCCCCCGCTCGGTCCTCCTGACCACCGCTCAGTCACCTCCCCCCGCTCGGTCCTCCTGACCACCGCTCAGTCACCTCCCCCGCTCGGTCCTCCTCACCACCGCTCAGTCACCTCCCCCGCTCGGTCCTCCTGACCACCGCTCAGTCACCTCCCCCGCTCGGTCCTCCTGCCCACCGCTCAGTCACCTCCCCCGCTCGGTCCTCCTGACCACCGCTCAGTCACCCTCCCCCGCCCCTCCTGACCACCGCTCAGTCACCTCCCCCGCTCCGTCCTCCTGACCACCGCTCAGTCACCTCCCCCGCTCGGTCCTCCTGACCACCGCTCAGTCACCTCCCCCGCTCGGTCCTCCTGACCACCGCTCAGTCGCCTCCCCCGCTCGGTCCTCCTGAACCACCGCTCAGTCACCTCCCCGCTCGGTCCTCCTGACCACCGCTCAGTCACCTCCCCCCGCTCGGTCCTCCTGACCACCGCTCAGTCACCTCCCCCGCTCGGTCCTCCTGACCACCGCTCAGTCACCTCCCCCGCTCGGTCCTCCTGACCACCGCTCAGTCACCTCCCCCGCCCTCCTGACCACCGCTCAGTCACCTCCCCCGCTCCGTCCTCCTGACCACCGCTCAGTCACCTCCCCCGCTCCGTCCTCCTGACCACCGCTCAGTCACCTCCCCCGCTCCGTCCTCCTGACCACCGCTCAGTCACCACCCCCGCTCCGTCCTCCTGACCACCGCTCCGTCCTCCTGACCACCGCTCAGTCACCTCCCCCGCTCCGTCCTCCTGACCACCGCTCAGTCACCTCCCCCGCTCCGTCCTCCTGACCACCGCTCAGTCACCTCCCCCGCTCGGTCCTCCTGACCACCGCTCAGTCACCTCCCCCGCTCGGTCCTCCTGACCACCGCTCAGTCACCTCCCCCGCTCGGTCCTCCTGACCACCGCTCAGTCACCTCCCCCGCTCGGTCCTCCTGACCACCGCTCAGTCACCTCCCCCGCTCGGTCCTCCTGACCACCGCTCAGTCACCTCCCCCGCTCGGTCCTCCTGACCACCGCTCAGTCACCTCCCCCGTCCTCCTGACCACCGCTCAGTCACCTCCCCCGTCCTCCTGACCACCGCTCAGTCACGCAGCGCCTCCATACTCACTGGTTCCCTCATGCAGGACGTTATACAGGGATCCGTATGGCATCCAGTGTGTGATGAGCACAGGATGGGGGGCAGGAGGGGACTGACAGGCACCCAACACCGGGAGGACATTAGGATGGGAGAATATCCTATGTAACGAGGAGGACAGAAAAGGGTCAAGACATGGGAACAGTGATGTCACCACAACACGTGACTGTGGGAGGAGCCAATAACTCAAACCAATCAGAGCTAGCCCCTCCACCCACCCTCCTAGTACTCTCCTCAGAGCTAGCCCCGCCCCCACCCTCCTAGTGCTCTCCTCAGAGCTAGCCCCGCCCCCACCCTCCTAGTACTCTCCTCAGAGCTAACACCCCCCCCCCACCCTCCTAGTACTCTCCTCAGAGCTAGCCCCGCCCCCACCCTCCTAGTACTCTCCTCAGAGCTAGCCCCGCCCTCCACCCTCCTAGTACTCTCCTCAGAGCTAGCCCCTGCCCCCACCCTCCTAGTACTCTCCTCAGAGCTAGCCCGGCCCCCTCCTAGTACTCTCCTCAGAGCTAGCCCCTGCCCCCACCCTCCTAGTGCTCTCCTCAGAACTAGATCCGCCCCCTCCTAGTATTCTCCTCAGAGCTACCACCACCCCCCCACCCTCCTAGTATTCTCCTCAGAGCTACCACCACCCCCCCACCCTCCTAGTATTCTCCTCAGAGCTATAACCACCACCCCCCCCCCCCCCGTAGTACTCTGCTCAGAGCTAGCCCCCCCCCCTCCTAGTACTCTCCTCAGAGCTAGCCCCGCCCCCACCCTTCTAGTACTCTCCTCAGAGCTACCACCACCCCCCACCCTCCTAGTACTCTCCTCAGAGCTACCACCACCCCCCACCCTCCTAGTACTCTCCTCAGAGCTACCACCACCCCCCACCCTCCTAGTACTCTCCTCAGAGCTAACACCCCCCCCCCCACCCTCCCAGTACTCTCCTCAGAGCTAGCCCCTGCCCCCACCCTCCTAGTACTCTCCTCAGAGCTAACACCCCCCCCCCCCCACCCTCCCAGTACTCTCCTCAGAGCTAGCCCCTGCCCCCACCCTCCTAGTACTCTCCTCAGAGCTAGCCCCGCCCCACACCCTCCTAGTACTCTCCTCAGAGCTAGCCCCGCCCCCCACCCTCCTAGTACTCTCCTCAGAGCTACCACCACCACCCCCCACCCTCCTAGTAGTGTTCTCAGAGCTACCACCCCCCCTCCTAGTACTCTCCTCAGAGCTAGCCCCACCCCCCACCCTTCTAGTACTCTCCTCAGAGCTACCACCACCACCCCCCACCCTCCTAGTAGTGTTCTCAGAGCTACCACCCCCCCCTCCTAGTACTCTCCTCAGAGCTAGCCCCGCCCCCCACCCTCCTAGTACTCTCCTCAGAGCTAGCCCCACCCTCCTAGTAGTCTCCTCAGAGCTAGCCCCGCCCCCACCCTCCTAGTACTCTCCTCAGAGCTACCCCCCCCCACCCTTCTAGTATTCCTCAGAGCTAACACCACCCCCCACCCTCCTAGTAGTCTGCTCAGAGCTAGCCCCGCCCCCTCATCCTTCTAGTACTCTCCTCAGAGCTAGCCCCTGCCCCCTCCTAGTATTCTCCTCAGAGCTACCACCACCCCCCACCCTTCTAGTATTCTCCTCAGAGCTAACACCACTCCCCACCCTCCTAGTACTCTCCTCAGAGCTAGCCCCGCCCCCACCCTCCTAGTACTCTCCTCAGAGCTACTCCCGCCCCCTCATCCTCCTAGTACTCTCCTCAGAGCTAGCCCGGCCCCCTCCCACCCTCCTAGTACTCTCCTCAGAGCTAGCCCCGCCCCCCACCCTCCTAGTACTCTCCTCAGAGCTACCACCACCACCCCCCACCCTCCTAGTAGTGTTCTCAGAGCTACCACCCCCCCTCCTAGTACTCTCCTCAGAGCTAGCCCCACGCCCCACCCTCCTAGTAGTCTCCTCAGAGCTAGCCCCGCCCCCACCCTTTTAGTACTCTCCTCAGAGCTACCACCACCCCCCACCCTTCTAGTTCTCTCCTCAGAGCTACCACCACCCCCCACCCTCCTAGTAGTGTTCTCAGAGCTACCACCCCCCCCACCCTCCTAGTACTCTCCTCAGAGCTAACACCACCCCCCACCCTCCTAGTACTCTCCTCAAGAGCTACCACCACCCCCCTAGTAGTCTCCTCAGAGCTAGCCCCGCCCCCCACCCTCCTAATACTCTCCTCAGAGCTAGCCCAGCCCCCACCCTCCTAGTACTCTCCTCAGAGCTAACACCACCCCCCACCCTCCTAGTACTCTCCTCAGAGCTAACACCACCCCCCACCCTCCTAGTGGTCTCCTCAGAGCTAGCCCCGCCCCCACCCTCCTAGTACTCTCCTTAGAGCTACCAACACCCCCACCCTTCTAGTATTCCTCAGAGCTACCACCACCCCCCACCCTTCTAGTACTCTCCTCAGAGCTACCACCACCCCCCACCCTCCTAGTACTCTCCTCAGAGCTAGCCCCACGCCCCACCCTCCTAGTAGTCTCCTCAGAGCTAGCCCCGCCCCCACCCTTCTAGTACTCTCCTCAGAGCTACCACCACCCCCACCCTTCTAGTACTCTCCTCAGAGCTAGCCCCGCCCCCACCCTCCTAGTACTCTCCTCAGAGCTAGCCCCGCCCCCACCCTCCTAGTACTCTCCTCAGAGCTAGCCCCGCCCCCTCATCCTCCTAGTACTCTCCTCAGAGCTAGCATCGCCCCCTCCTAGTATTCTCAGAGCTAGCCGGCCCCCCTCCCACCCTCCTAGTATTCTCCTCAGAGCTACTCCCACCCCCTCACCCTCCTAGTACTCTCCTCAGCGCTAACACCACCCCCCCACCCTCCTAGTACTCTCCTCAGAGCTACTCCCACCCCTCACCCTCCTAGTACTCTCCTCAGCGCTAACACCACCCCCCCACCCTCCTAGTACTCTCCTCAGAGCTACTCCCACACCCTCATCCTCCTAGTACTCTCCTCAGAGCTAGCCCCTGCCCCCACCCTCCTAGTAGTCTCCTCAGCGCTAACACCACCCCCCACCCTCCTAGTAGTGTTCTCAGAGCTACCCCCCCCCCACCCTCCTAGTACTCTCCTCAGAGCTACCACCCCCGCTCCTAGTACTCTCCTCAGAGCTACCACCCCCCCCCACCCTCCTAGTACTCTCCTCAAAGCTAGCCCCTGCCCCCACCCTCTTAGTACTCTCCTCAGAGCTAGCCCCTGCCCCCACCCTCCTAGTACTCTCCTCAGAGCTAGCCCCGCCCCTTCCTAGTACTCTCCTCAGAGCTACCACCACCCCCCACCCTCCTAGTACTCTCCTCAGAGCTAACACCACCTCCACCCTTCTAGTACTCTCCTGAGCGCTAACACCACCCCCCACCCTCCTAGTACTCTCCTCAGAGCTAGCCCCGCCCCCCACCCTCCTAGTACTCTCCTCAGAGCTAGCCCCGCCCCCCACCCTCCTAGTACTCTCCTCAGAGCTACTCCCACCCCCCACCCTCCTAGTAGATTCCTCAGAGCTAACACCACCCCCTCACCCTCCTAGTACTCTCCTCAGAGCTAGCCCCACCCCCCACCCTTCTAGTAGTCTCCTCAGAGCTAACACCACCCCCCACCCTCCTAGTAGTCTCCTCAGAGCTAACACCACCCCCCACCCTTCTAGTAGTCTCCTCAGAGCTAGCCCCTGCCCCCTCCTAGTATTCTCCTCCCTAGTACTCTCCTCAGAGCTAGCCCGGCCCCCTCCTAGTACTCTCCTTAGAGCTAGCCCCGCCCCCACCCTCCTAGTACTCTCCTCAGAGCTAGCCCCGCCCCACACCCTCCTAGTACTCTCCTCAGAGCTACTCCCACCCCTCACCCTCCTAGTACTCTCCTCAGAGCTAGCTCCGCCCCCTCCTAGTACTCTCCTCAGAGCTAGCCCCACCCCTCACCCTCCTAGTACTCTCCTCAGAGCTAGCCCCGCCCCACCCTCCTAGTACTCTCCTCAGAGCTAGCTCCGTCCCCTCCTAGTACTCTCCTCAGAGCTAGCCCCACCCCCCACCCGCCTAGTACTCTCCTCAGCTAGCCCCGCCCCCACCCTCCTAGTATTCTCCTCAGAGCTAGCCCCGCCCCCCACCCTCCTAGTAGTCTCCTCAGAGCTACCACCACCCCCCACCCTTCTAGTACTCTCCTCAGAGCTAACACCACCCCCCTAGTGGTCTCCTCAGAGCTAGCCCCGCCCCCACCCTCCTAGTACTCTCCTCAGAGCTAGCCCCGCCCCCCACCCTCCTAGTACTCTCCTCAGAGCTAGCCCCTGCCCCCACCCTCCTAGTACTCTCCTCAGAGCTAACACCACCCCCCACCCTCCTAGTACTCTCCTCAGAGCTACTCCCACCCCCCAGCCTCCTAGTACTCTCCTCAGAGCTAGCCCCGCCCCCTCCTAGTACTCTCCTCAGAGCTAGCCCCGCCCCCCACCCGCCTAGTACTCTCCTCAGCTAGTCCCGCCCCCACCCTCCTAGTATTCTCCTCAGAGCTAGCCCCGCCCCCACCCTCCTAGTACTCTCCTCAGAGCTAGCCCCGCCCCCACCCTCCTAGTACTCTCCTCAGAGCTAGCCCCGCCCCCTCACCTTAGTTTGGGATACTCTTCATTGAAGTCCCGGCTCTTCCTGGTGCTCCAGTCTCGGATCTTTAGAACCTTGATGATTATGTCGTTGCCCTGCCAGCGGCCTTTCCACAGCTACAGAGATAACAAGATTATAAGTATAAGGCTGCATTCACACGGCCCGTATAACAAATGCAGCCTTATCGTATTCATATGGTGGGGCCCTCGGACACACTACAGCGGGGCCTGGCAGGGGGGTCCCTCGCACACATGCACACACTATGGCGGGGCCTGGCAGGGGGGGGGGGGGGGGGGGGGGGTCCCTCGCACACATGCACACACTATGGCGGGGCCTGGCAGGGGGTCCCTCGCACACATGCACACACTATGGCGGGGCCTGGCGGGGGGGTCCCTCGCACACATGCACACACTATGGCGGGGTGTGGCGGGGGGGTCCCTCGCACGCATGCACACACTATGGCGGGGCCTGGCGGGGGGGTCCCTCGCACGCATGCACACACTATGGCGGGGCCTGGCGGGGGGGTCCCTCGCACGCATGCACACACTATGGCGGGGCCTGGCAGGGGGGGGGGGGGGGGGGGGGGGTCCCTCGCACGCATGCACACACTATGGCGGGGCCTGGCGGGGGGGTCCCTCGCACGCATGCACACACTATGGCGGGGCCTGGCGGGGGGGGTCCCTCGCACGCATGCACACACTATGGCGGGGCCTGGCGGGGGGGTCCCTCGCACGCATGCACACACTATGGCGGGGCCTGGCAGGGGGTCCCTCGCACGCATGCACACACTATGGCGGGGCCTGGCAGGGGGGTCCCTCGCACGCATGCACACACTATGGCGGGGCCTGGCAGGGGGGTCCCTCGCACGCATGCACACACTATGGCGGGGCCTGGCAGGGGGGTCCCTCGCACGCATGCACACACTATGGCGGGGCCTGGCGGGGGGTCCCTCGCACGCATACACACTATGGCGGGGCCTGGCGGGGGGTCCCACGCACACACTATGGCGGGGCCTGGCAGGGGGATCCCTCGCACACATGCACACACTATGGCGGGGCCTGGCGGGTCCCTCGCACACATTATGGCGGGGGGTCCTTGCGCACTCACCTCTCCAGAGTGGTTGTCGTTGAGCTTGTGGCTGAGTGTTAGCTGCTTATAATCTATCCCGGCCTGTTTGTTGAGCGTCCCATTTCCTGCAGACAAGATGGAGAAGTGTGAGAAGGGGGACCTGACTGCACGGTGGGGGGACCTGACTGCACGGTGGGGGGACCTGACTGCACGGTGGGGGGACCTGACTGCACGGTGGGGGGACCTGACTGCACGGTGGGGGGACCTGACTGCACGGTGGGGGGACCTGACTGCACGGTGGGGGGACCTGACTGCACGGAGGGGGAAACACGCTGCAGTAAGAGAAGATTCTCACGTGGTCGGGTTCTAGTGGTTCCTTTCCAGAAGGTGTCCTTGTACGGGATCCTATTCATGCTCTGCCCCATCTTCTCTGCCCGATCTATGGAGACAAACACCTTACCACATGCCGCTACACGTACAGGGTAACACATCCACGCGGCGCGCATGCCGCTACACTACACCACATCCATCCACACGGAGCGCATGCTGCTACACTACACCACACCACATCCATCCACACAGAGCGCATGCCACTACACCACATCCATCCACACAGAGCGCATGCCACTACACCACATCCATCCACACAGAGCGCATGCCACTACACCACATCCATCCACACAGAGCGCATGCCACTACACCACATCCATCCACACAGAGCGCATGCCACTACACCACATCCATCCACACAGAGCGCATGCCACTACACCACATCCATCCACACAGAGCGCATGCCACTACACCACATCCATCCACACGGAGCGCATGCCACTACACCACATCCATCCACACGGAGCGCATGCCACTACACCACATCCATCCACACGGAGCGCATGCCACTACACCACATCTATCCACACGGAGCGCATGCCACTACACCACATCTATCCACACGGAGCGCATGCCACTACACCACATCCATCCACACAGAGCGCATGCCACTACACCACATCCATCCACACAGAGCGCATACCACTACACCACATCTATCCACACAGAGCGCATACCACTACACCACATCTATCCACACAGAGCGCATACCACTACACCACATCTATCCACACAGAGCGCATGCCACTACACCACATCTATCCACACAGAGCGCATGCCACTACACCACATCTATCCACACAGAGCGCATACCACTACACCACATCTATCCACACAGAGCGCATACCACTACACCACATCTATCCACACAGAGCGCATACCACTACACCACATCTATCCACACAGAGCGCATGCCACTACACCACATCTATCCACACAGAGCGCATGCCACTACACCACATCCATCCACACAGAGCGCATGCCACTACACCACATCTATCCACACAGAGCGCATACCACTACACCACATCTATCCACACAGAGCGCATGCCACTACACCACATCTATCCACACAGAGCGCATGCCACTACACCACATCTATCCACACGGAGCGCATGCCACTACACCACATCTATCCACACGGAGCGCATGCCACTACACCACATCTATCCACACGGAGCGCATGCCACTACACCACATCCATCCACACGGAGCGCATGCTGCTACACTACACCACACCACATCCATCCACACAGAGCGCATGCCACTACACCACATCCATCCACACAGAGCGCATGCCACTACACCACATCTATCCACACAGAGCGCATGCCACTACACCACATCTATCCACACGGAGCGCATGCCACTACACCACATCTATCCACACGGAGCGCATGCCACTACACCACATCTATCCACACGGAGCGCATGCCACTACACCACATCTATCCACACAGAGCGCATGCCACTACACCACATCCATCCACACAGAGCGCATGCCACTACACCACATCTATCCACACAGAGCGCATACCACTACACCACATCTATCCACACAGAGCGCATGCCACTACACCACATCTATCCACACAGAGCGCATGCCACTACACCACATCTATCCACACGGAGCGCATGCCACTACACCACATCTATCCACACGGAGCGCATGCCACTACACCACATCTATCCACACGGAGCGCATGCCACTACACCACATCCATCCACACGGAGCGCATGCTGCTACACTACACCACACCACATCCATCCACACAGAGCGCATGCCACTACACCACATCCATCCACACAGAGCGCATGCCACTACACCACATCTATCCACACAGAGCGCATGCCACTACACCACATCTATCCACACGGAGCGCATGCCACTACACCACATCTATCCACACGGAGCGCATGCCACTACACCACATCTATCCACACGGAGCGCATGCCACTACACCACATCTATCCACACGGAGTGCATGCTGCTACACTACATCTATCCACACAGAGCGCATGCCGCTACACTACACCACATCTATCCACACAGAGCGCATGCCACTACACCACATCCATCCACGCAGAGCGCATGCCGCTACACTACATCTATCCACACAGAGCGCATGCCGCTACACTACACCACATCCATCCACACAGAGCGCATACAGGGCAAGGCGGCAGGCATGAGGCACCTCGCAGCAGCTCGCGGAGATGGGGTTTGGCCTTGTCCAGCGGGGTCTCTCCATACTTATTACTGATGTAGATCAGGGCAGAATTATTCACCAAGTCCTGAAAAGAGAGAATCAGTCAGTACGAGGGAGGAGCGGTCCGGGGTAGCAGAGTCCTGTCCGGTCTAGCAGCGTCCTGTCCGGTCCTTACCTCAGCAACCTCATCCTGTCCCCAGAAGCAGGCGTAGTGCAGGGGGGAGTTTCCGTGTTCATTCACAGCATTCACATCTGCCTTATACTGAATGAGCTGCAGGACAAGAGGAGCAGTCAGTAAGTCAGCCTGCAGGGGGCACCGCCTGCTATAGCCCCCAGTGACCACAAGAGACCAAGCTTCAAATCCAATCCCAGTATCACCCCCATCACCTCCAAGTTTGAACTCCATGACCTCCATCAACCTCCCAGTATCACCCCCCATCACCTCCCAGTACGACCTCCATGACCCCCATCAACCTCCCAGTATCACCCCCCCCATCACCTCCCAGTACGACCTCCATGACCCCTATCAACCTCCCAGTATCACCCCCCCCATCACCTCCCAGTACGACCTCCATGACCCCCATCAACCTCCCAGTATCACCCCCCCCATCACCTCCCAGTACGACCTCCATGACCCCCATCAACCTCCCAGTATCACCCCCCCCCCATCACCTCCCAGTACAACCTCCATGACCTCCGCCAACCTCCCATTATCACCCCCCATCACCTCCCAGTACAACCTCCATGACCTCTGCCAACCTTCCATTATCACCCCCCATCACCTCCCAGTACAACCTCCATGACCTCCGCCAACCTCCCATTATCACCCCCCATCACCTCCCAGTACAACCTCCATGACCTCTGCCAACCTTCCATTATCACCCCCCATCACCTCCCAGTACAACCTCCATGATCTCTGCCAACCTCCCATTATCACCCCCCCATCACCTCCCAGTACAACCTCCATGACCTCCGCCAACCTCCCATTATCACACCCCCATCACCTCCCAGTACGACCTCCATGACCTCCGCCAACCTCCCATTATCACCCCCATCACAACCTCCATGATCTCCGCCAACCTCCCATTATCACCCCCCCCCATCACCTCCCAGTACGACCTCCATGACCTCCGCCAACCTCCCATTATCACACCCTCATCACCTCCCAGTACGACCTCCGCCAACCTTCCATTATCACACCCCCATCACCTCCCAGTACGACCTCCGCCAACCTCCCATTATCACACCCCCATCACCTCCCAGTACGACCTCCATGACCTCCGCCAACCTCCCATTATCACACCACCATCACCTCCCAGTACGACCTCCATGACCTCCGCCAACCTCCCATTATCACACCACCATCACCTCCCAGTACGACCTCCATGACCTCCGCCAACCTCACATTATCACCCCCATCACAACCTCCATGACCTCCGCCAACCTCCCATTATCACCCCCCCCCCCCCCCCCCATCACCTCCCAGTACGACCTCCATGACCTCCGCATCACCTCCCGGTGTCACCCGCATCACCTCCCAGTATCACTGACCTCACCTTCTGAACAATGTCGCGGTGGCCATGACTGGCAGCGAGGTGCAGCGGAGTGTCGTCTCCCCGGTTCATAACGTTGATTCGCGCCCCTCTCATTATCAGCATATCCACAATGTTACTGCGGCCCTCCCGACACGCCCAATGCAGGGGGCTGAAGCCGTGGTCATCCCTGGGAAACAGCGCTACAGTAAGGGAGAGCCGGAACCCAGGAAGGGGGGGGGGGGGAGAATACAGCAGGGAGAGCCGGCACCCAGGAAGGGGGGGGGGAATACAGCAGGGAGAGCCGGCACCCAGGAAGGGGGTGGTGGGGGGGGCGGGGGGGGGGGGGAATACAGCAGGGAGAGCCGGCACCCAGGAAGGGGGTGGGGGGGAATACAGCAGGGAGAGCCGGCACCCAGGAAGGGGGTGGGTGGGGGGGGGGGGATGGGAATACAGCAGGGAGAGCCGGCACCCAGGAGGAAGGGAGAGGAAAACGGCAGGGAGAGCCGGCACCCAGGAGGAAGGGGGGGGGGGGGGGGAATACAGCAGGGAGTGACGGCACCCAGGAGGAAGGGAGAGGAATACGGCAGGGAGAGCCGGCACCCAGGAGGAAGCGGGGGGGGGGGGGGGGGGGGGGGGGGGGGGGGGGGAATACAGCAGGGAGTGACGGCACCCAGGAGGAAGGGAGAGGAATACAGCAGGGAGAGCCGGCACCCAGGAGGAAGCGAGGGGGGGGGGGGAATACAGCAGGGAGAGCAGGCACCCAGGAGAAAGGGGGGGGGGGGCGGGGCACACAGGAGGAGGGGGGAGAAACAAGAGGGAGAGCCGGCACCCAGGAGGGGGGGGGGGGGGGGGGGGAATACAGCAGGGAGAGCCGGCAAGCACACAGCACTCACCCCTGATTGAGGTCGTTCTCAGTGTTATCCAGCCAGAGCCGCACGGCCACCGCATTCCCTTCTCGGCACTGTGTGAATATGTCGTCCATGATGGGTCCGGTGTCCTGTAAGGGATAAGAGACTATGGTGGATGGAAGGGGGCCGCACCATCATCCTCTACCACACACACAGACTATGGTGGATGGAAGGGGGCCGCACCATCATCCTCTACCACACAGACTATGGTGGATGGAAGGGGCCGCACCATCATCCTCTACCACACAGACTATGGTGGATGGAAGGGGGCGCACCATCATCCTCTACCACACACACAGACTATGGTGGATGGAAGGGGGCCGCACCATCATCCTCTACCACACAGACTATGGTGGATAGAAGGGGGCTGCACCATCATCCTCTACCACACACACAGACTATGGTGGATGGAAGGGGCCGCACCATCATCCTCTACCACACAGATTATGGTGGATGGAAGGGGGCCGCACCATCATCCTCTACCACACACAGACTATGGTGGATGGAAGGGGGCCGCACCATCATCCTCTACCACACACACAGACTATGGTGGATGGAAGGGGGCCGCACCATCATCCTCTACCACACAGACTATGGTGGATGGAAGGGGGCCGCACCATCATCCTCTACCACACACACACAGACTATGGTGGATGGAAGGGGGCCGCACCATCATCCTCTACCACACACACAGACTATGGTGGATGGAAGGGGGCCGCACCATCATCCTCTACCACACAGATTATGGTGGATGGAAGGGGGCCGCACCATCATCCTCTACCACACACAGACTATGGTGGATGGAAGGGGGCCGCACCATCATCCTCTACCACACACACAGACTATGGTGGATGGAAGGGGCCGCACCATCATCCTCTACCACACAGACTATGGTGGATGGAAGGGGGCCGCACCATCATCCTCTACCACACACACACAGACTATGGTGGATGGAAGGGGGCCGCACCATCATCCTCTACCACACAGACTATGGTGGATGGAAGGGGGCCGCACCATCATCCTCTACCACACACACACACACACAGACTATGGTGGATGGAAGGGGGCCGCACCATCATCCTCTACCCCACACACACAGACTATGGTGGATGGAAGGGGGCCGCACCATCATCCTCTACCACACAGACTATGGTGGATGGAAGGGGGCCGCACCATCATCCTCTACCACACACACACAGACTATGGTGGATGGAAGGGGGCCGCACCATCATCCTCTACCACACACACAGACTATGGTGGATGGAAGGGGGCCGCACCATCATCCTCTACCACACAGACTATGGTGGATAGAAGGGGGCCGCACCATCATCCTCTACCCCACACACACAGACTATGGTGGATGGAAGGGGCCGCACCATCATCCTCTACCACACAGACTATGGTGGATGGAAGGGGGCCGCACCATCATCCTCTACCACACAGACTATGGTGGATGGAAGGGGGCCGCACCATCATCCTCTACCACACACACACAGACTATGGTGGATGGAAGGGGGCCGCACCATCATCCTCTACCACACAGACTATGGTGGATGGAAGGGGGCCGCACCATCATCCTCTACCACACAGACTATGGTGGATGGAAGGGGGCCGCACCATCATCCTCTACCACACAGACTATGGTGGATGGAAGGGGGCCGCACCATCATCCTCTACCACACAGATTATGGTGGATGGAAGGGGGCCGCACCATCATCCTCTACCACACACACACAGACTATGGTGGATGGAAGGGGGCCGCACCATCATCCTCTACCACACAGACTATGGTGGATGGAAGGGGGCCGCACCATCATCCTCTACCACACAGACTATGGTGGATAGAAGGGGGCCGCACCATCATCCTCTACCACACACACAGACTATGGTGGATGGAAGGGGGCCGCACCATCATCCTCTACCACACACACAGACTATGGTGGATAGAAGGGGGCCGCACCATCATCCTCTACCACACAGACTATGGTGGATGGAAGGGGGCCGCACCATCATCCTCTACCACACACACACAGACTATGGTGGATGGAAGGGGGCCGCACCATCATCCTCTACCACACACACAGACTATGGTGGATGGAAGGGGGCCGCACCATCATCCTCTACCACACACACACAGACTATGGTGGATGGAAGGGGGCCTCACCATCATCCTCTACCACACACACACAGACTATGGTGGATGGAAGGGGGCCGCACCATCATCCTCTACCACACACACACAGACTATGGTGGATGGAAGGGGGCCGCACCATCATCCTCTACCACACACACAGACTGTGGTGGATGGAAGGGGGCCGCACTATCGTCCTCTACCACACATACACAGACTATGGTGGATGGAAGGGGCCGCACCATCATCCTCTACCACACAGACTATGGTGGATGGAAGGGGGCCGCACCATCATCCTCTACCACACACAGACTATGGTGGATGGAAGGGGGCCGCACCATCATCCTCTACCACACACAGACTATGGTGGATGGAAGGGGGCCGCACCATCATCCTCTACCACACACAGACTATGGTGGATGGAAGGGGGCCGCACCATCATCCTCTACCACACACACAGACTATGGTGGATGGAAGGGGGCCGCACTATCGTCCTCTACCACACAGACTATGGTGGATGGAAGGGGGCCGCACCATCATCCTCTACCACACACACAGACTATGGTGGATGGAAGGGGGCCGCACTATCGTCCTCTACCACACACACACAGACTATGGTGGATGGAAGGGGGCCGCACCATCATCCTCTACCACACAGACTATGGTGGATGGAAGGGGCCGCACCATCATCCTCTACCACACAGACTATGGTGGATGGAAGGGGGCCGCACCATCATCCTCTACCACACACAGACTATGGTGGATGGAAGGGGGCCGCACCATCATCCTCTACCACACACAGACTATGGTGGATGGAAGGGGGCCGCACCATCATCCTCTACCACACACAGACTATGGTGGATGGAAGGGGGCCGCACCATTATCCTCTACCACACAGACTATGGTGGATGGAAGGGGACGCACCATCATCCTCTACCACACACACACAGACTATGGTGGATGGAAGGGGGCCGCACCATCATCCTCTACCACACAGACTATGGTGGATGGAAGGGGGCCGCACCATCATCCTCTACCACACACACAGACTATGGTGGATGGAAGGGGGCCGCACCATCATCCTCTACCACACACACAGACTATGGTGGATGGAAGGGGGCCGCACCATCGTCCTCTACCACACACACACAGACTATGGTGGATGGAAGGGGGCTGCACCATCATCCTCTACCACATAGACAATGGTGGATGGAAGGGGGCCGCACCATCATCCTCTACCACACAGACTATGGTGGATGGAAGGGGGCCGCACCATCATCCTCTACCACACACAGACTATGGTGGATGGAAGGGGCCGCACCATCATCCTCTACCACACACAGACTATGGTGGATGGAAGGGGGCCGCACTATCGTCCTCTACCACACAGACTATGGTGGATGGAAGGGGGCCGCACCATCATCCTCTACCACACACACAGACTATGGTGGATGGAAGGGGGCCGCACTATCGTCCTCTACCACACACACACAGACTATGGTGGATGGAAGGGGGCCGCACCATCATCCTCTACCACACAGACTATGGTGGATGGAAGGGGCCGCACCATCATCCTCTACCACACAGACTATGGTGGATGGAAGGGGGCCGCACCATCATCCTCTACCACACACAGACTATGGTGGATGGAAGGGGGCCGCACCATCATCCTCTACCACACACAGACTATGGTGGATGGAAGGGGGCCGCACCATCATCCTCTACCACACACAGACTATGGTGGATGGAAGGGGGCCGCACCATTCATCCTCTACCACACAGACTATGGTGGATGGAAGGGGCCGCACCATCATCCTCTACCACACACACACAGACTATGGTGGATGGAAGGGGGCCGCACCATCATCCTCTACCACACAGACTATGGTGGATGGAAGGGGGCCGCACCATCATCCTCTACCACACACAGACTATGGTGGATGGAAGGGGGCCGCACCATCGTCCTCTACCACACACACACAGACTATGGTGGATGGAAGGGGGCTGCACCATCATCCTCTACCACATAGACTAATGGTGGATGGAAGGGGGCCGCACCATCATCCTCTACCACACAGACTATGGTGGATGGAAGGGGGCCGCACCTATCGATCCTCTACCACACACAGACTATGGTGGATGGAAGGGGGCCGCACCATCATCCTCTACCCACACACACAGACTATGGTGGATGGAAGGGGGCCTGCACCATCATCCTCTACCACACAGACTATGGTGGATGGAAGGGGGCAGCACCTCATCCTCTACCACACACAGACTATGGTGGATGGAAGGGGGCCGCCACCATATCCTCTACCACACACAGACTATGGTGGATGGAAGGGGGCCGCACCATCATCCTCTACCACACACAGACTATGGTGGATGGAAGGGGGCCGCACTATCGTCCTCTACCACACAGACTATGGTGGATGGAAGGGGGCCGCACCATCATCCTCTACCACACACCAGACTATGGTGGATGGAAAGGGGGCCGCACTATCGTCCTCTACACACACACACAGACTATGGTGGATGGAAGGGGGGCCCGCACCATCATCCTCTACCACCAAGACTATGGTGGATGGAAGGGCCGCTACCCTCATCCTCTACCACACAGACTATGGTGGATGGAAGGGGGCCGCACCATCATCCTCTACCACACACAGACTATGGTGGATGGAAGGGGGCCGCACCATCATCCTCTACCACACACAGACTATGGTGGATGGAAGGGGGCCGCACCATCATCCTCTACCACACACAGACTATGGTGGATGGAAGGGGGCCGCACCATTATCCTCTACCACACAGACTATGGTGGATGGAAGGGGACGCACCATCATCCTCTACCACACACACACAGACTATGGTGGATGGAAGGGGGCCGCACCATCATCCTCTACCACACAGACTATGGTGGATGGAAGGGGGCCGCACCATCATCCTCTACCACACACAGACTATGGTGGATGGAAGGGGGCCGCACCATCGTCCTCTACCACACACACACAGACTATGGTGGATGGAAGGGGGCTGCACCATCATCCTCTACCACATAGACAATGGTGGATGGAAGGGGGCCGCACCATCATCCTCTACCACACAGACTATGGTGGATGGAAGGGGGCCGCACCATCATCCTCTACCACACACACAGACTATGGTGGATGGAAGGGGGCCGCACCATCATCCTCTACCACACAGACTATGGTGGATGGAAGGGGGCGCACCATCATCCTCTACCACACAGACTATGGTGGATGGAAGGGGACGCACCATCATCCTCTACCACACAGACTATGGTGGATGGAAGGGGACGCACCATCATCCTCTACCACACAGACTATGGTGGATAGAAGGGGGCCGCACCATCGTCCTCTACCACACACACACAGACTATGGTGGATAGAAGGGGGCCGCACCATCATCCTCTACCACACAGACTATGGTGGATGGAAGGGGGCCGCACCATCATCCTCTACCACACACACAGACTATGGTGGATGGAAGGGGGCCGCACCATCATCCTCTACCACACAGACTATGGTGGATGGAAGGGGGCCGCACCATCATCCTCTACCACACAGACTATGGTGGATGGAAGGGGGCCGCACCATCATCCTCTACCACACACACACAGACTATGGTGGATGGAAGGGGGCCGCACCATCATCCTCTACCACACAGACTATGGTGGATGGAAGGGGGCCGCACCATCATCCTCTACCACACAGACTATGGTGGATGGAAGGGGGCTGCACCATCATCCTCTACCACACACACACAGACTATGGTGGATAGAAGGGGGCCGCACCATCATCCTCTACCACACAGACTATGGTGGATGGAAGGGGGCCGCACCATCATCCTCTACCACACAGACTATGGTATATGGAAGGGGGCCGCACCATCGTCCTCTACCACACACACACACAGATTATGGTGGATGGAAGGGGGCTGCACCATCATCCTCTACCACACAGACTATGGTGGATGGAAGGGGGCCGCACCATCATCCTCTACCACACAGACTATGGTGGATGGAAGGGGACGCACCATCATCCTCTACCACACACACAGACTATGGTGGATGGAAGGGGCCGCACCATCATCCTCTACCACACACACAGACTATGGTGGATGGAAGGGGGCCGCACCATCATCCTCTACCACACACACACAGACTATGGTGGATGGAAGGGGGCCGCACCATCATCCTCTACCACACAGACTATGGTGGATGGAAGGGGCCGCACCATCATCCTCTACCACACAGACTATGGTGGATAGAAGGGGGCCGCACCATCATCCTCTACCACACACACAGACTATGGTGGATGGAAGGGAACGCACCATCATCCTCTACCACACAGACTATGGTGGATAGAAGGGGACCGCACCATCATCCTCTACCACACAGACTATGGTGGATGGAAGGGGCCGCACCATCATCCTCTACCACACACACAGACTATGGTGGATGGAAGGGGCCGCACCATCATCCTCTACCACACAGACTATGGTGGATGGAAGGGGGCCGCACCATCGTCCTCTACCACACACAGACTATGGTGGATGGAAGGGGGCCGCACCATCATCCTCTACCACACACACAGACTATGGTGGATGGAAGGGGACCGCACCATCATCCTCTACCACACAGACTATGGTGGATGGAAGGGGGCCGCACCATCATCCTCTACCACACACACAGACTATGGTGGATGGAAGGGGACCGCACCATCATCCTCTACCACACAGACTATGGTGGATGGAAGGGGGCCGCACCATCATCCTCTACCACACACACAGACTATGGTGGATGGAAGGGGCCGCACCATCATCCTCTACCACACACAGACTATGGTGGATGGAAGGGGCCGCACCATCGTCCTCTACCACACAGACTATGGTGGATGGAAGGGGCCGCACCATCATCCTCTACCACACAGACTATGGTGGATGGAAGGGGGCCGCACCATCATCCTCTACCACACACACAGACTATGGTGGATGGAAGGGGACGCACCATCATCCTCTACCACACAGACTATGCAGAAAAGGAGGACGGCACTCCTCAGGAAGATGGCTGGGTACACAGTGGGAGGGAACGCTCACCTTTATCGGTTGTGCAAGGGCAAGGCACAACTCTCCAAAACACACATGTAATAATCGGACCGCAGCCTCACTGGGAACCAATGGGGGCACTCCACCCCAAAACCACTCATACCAAGCATCACACCTAACTACTATTTATCACAACACGTTTCCAAACCAGACTGCTTTCTTTACCAAATGTGAAGTGCAACAACTCTAGCACACATGGCGCAGGCGAGGGGGTAGGAATAGGGCCGGATCTGCACGTGTCACCAATGTCGTGGTAGCATGAGACGGACTCAAACACACACAGGTGGCTCAGGTAGTGCAGCTCCTCCAGGATGGCACATCAATGTGAGCCGTGGCAAGGTGCTTTGCTGTGTCTGTCGTCAGCGTAGTGTCCAGAGGCTGGAGGCCACCAGGAGACGTGGAGGAGGCCGTAGTGTCCAGAGGCTGGAAGCCACCAGGAGACGCCGCCGACACCAGGAGACGTGGAGGAGGCAACGACCCAGCAGCAGGACCGCTACCTCCGCCTCTGTGTAAGGAGGACCAGGAGGAGCACTGCCTGAGCCCTGCACAATGGCCTCCAGCAGCCACTAATGTGTAGGTGTCCGCACAACCGGTACCGACTCCATGAGGCCCAACGTCCACAGATGAGGGTCACAGCCCAACAACGTGCAGGACGCTTGGCATTTACCAGAGATCACCATTATATACCTCCCAACACACACAGTATATACATTATATACCTCCCAACACACACACACACACACAGTATATACATTATATACCTCCCAGCACACACACACACAGTATATACATTATATACCTCCCAGCACACACACACAGTATATACATTATATACCTCCCAGCACACACACAGAATATACATTATATACCTCCTAGCACACACACAGTATATACATTAAATACCTCCCAGCACACACACACAGTATATACATTATATACCTCCCAGCACACACAGTATATACATTATATACCTCCCAGCACACACACACAGTATATACATTATATACCTCCCAGCACACACACAGAATATACATTATATACCTCCCAGCACACACACACAGTATATACATTATATACCTCCCAGCACACACACAGTATATACCTCCCAGCACACACACAGTATATACCTCCCAGCACACACACACACACACAGTATATACATTATATACCTCCCAGCACACACACACACACATTATATACATTATATACCTCCCAGCACACACACACACAGTATATACATTATATACCTCCCAGCACACACACACACACAGTATATACATTATATACCTCCCAGCACACACACACACACACAGTATATACATTATATACCTCCCAGCACACACACACACACACAGTATATACATTATATACCTCCCAGCACACACACACACAGTATATACATTATATACCTCCCAGCACACACACACACAGTATATACATTATATACCTCCCAGCACACACACACAGTCTATACATTATATACCTCCCAGCACACACACACACACAGTATATACATTATATACCTCCCAGCACACACACAGTATATACATTATATACCTCCCAGCACACACACAGTATATACATTATATACCTCCCAGCACACACACACACAGTATATACATTATATACCTCCCAGCACACACACACCAGTATATACATTATATACCTCCCAGCACACACACACACACAGTATATACATTATATACCTCCCAGCACACACACACACACAGTATATACATTATATACCTCCCAGCACACACACACACACAGTATATACATTATATACCTCCCAGCACACACACAGAATATACATTATATACCTCCTAGCACACACACAGTATATACATTATATACCTCCCAGCACACACACACAGTATATACATTATATACCTCCCAGCACACACACACACACACAGTATATACATTATATACCTCCCAGCACACACACACACACACACACACACACACACAGTATATACATTATATACCTCCCAGCACACACACAGTATATACATTATATACCTCCCAGCACACACACACACAGTATATACATTATATACCTCCCAGCACACACACACACAGTATATACATTATATACCTCCCAGCACACACACAGAATATACATTATATACCTCCTAGCACACACACAGTATATACATTATATACCTCCCAGCACACACACACAGTATATACATTATATACCTCCCAGCACACACACACACACAGTATATACATTATATACCTCCCAGCACACACACACAGTATATACATTATATACCTCCCAGCACACACACAGAATATACATTATATACCTCCCAGCACACACACACACAGTATATACATTATATACCTCCCAGCACACACACACACAGTATATACATTATATACCTCCCAGCACACACACACACACACAGTATATACATTATATACCTCCCAGCACACACACACACAGTATATACATTATATACCTCCCAGCACACACACACACACAGTATATACATTATATACCTCCCAGCACACACACACACACAGTATATACCTCCCAGCACACACACAGTATATACATTATATACCTCCCAGCACACACACAGTATATACATTATATACCTCCCAGCACACACACACACACAGTATATACATTATATACCTCCCAGCACACACACAGAATATACATTATATACCTCCCAGCACACACACAGTATATACATTATATACCTCCCAGCACACACACACAGTATATACATTATATACCTCCCAGCACACACACACAGTATATACATTATATACCTCCCAGCACACACACACACACACAGTATATACATTATATACCTCCCAGCACACACACACAGTATATACATTATATACCTCCCAGCACACACACAGAATATACATTATATACCTCCCAGCACACACACACACAGTATATACATTATATACCTTCCAGCACACACACAGAATATACATTATATACCTCCCAGCACACACACACAGTATATACATTATATACCTCCCAGCACACACACACACAGTATATACATTATATACCTCCCAGCACACACACACACACAGTATATACCTCCCAGCACACACACACACAGTATATACATTATATACCTCCCAGCACACACACACACACACACAGTATATACATTATATACCTCCCAGCACACACACACACACAGTATATACATTATATACCTCCCAGCACACACACACAGTATATACATTATATACCTCCCAGCACACACACACACAGTATATACATTATATACCTCCCAGCACACACACACACACAGTATATACAATTATATACCTCCCAGCACACACACACACACAGTATATACATTATATACCGTCCCAGCACACACACACAGTATATACATTATATACCTCCCAGCACACACACACACAGTATATACATTATATACCTCCCAGCACACACACACACACAGTATATACATTATATACCTCCCAGCACACACACACACAGTATATACATTATATACCTCCCAGCACACACACACACACAGTATATACATTATATACCTCCCAGCACACACACACACACAGTATATACATTATATACCTCCCAGCACACACACACACACAGTATATACATTATATACCTCCCCAGCACACACACACACACAGTATATACATTATATACCTCCCAGCACACCACACACACACAGTATATACATTATATACCTCCCAGCACACACACACACACAGTATATACATTATATACCTCCCAGCACACACACACACACACTATATACATTATATACCTCCCAGCACACACACACACACAGTATATACATTATATACCTCCCAGCACACACACACACACAGTATATACATTATATACCTCCCAGCACACACAGTATATACATTATATACCTCCCAGCACACACCACACAGTATATACATTATATACCTCCCAGCACACAACACACAGTAATATAACATTATATACCTCCCAGCACACACACACAGTATATACATTATATACCTCCCAGCACACACACACACAGTATATACATTATATACCTCCCAGCACACACACACACACACAGTATATACATTATATACCTCCCAGCACACACACACACAGTATATACATTATATACCTCCCAGCACACACACACACACAGTATATACATTATATACCTCCCAGCACACACACACAGTATATACATTATATACCTCCCAGCACACACACACACAGTATATACATTATATACCTCCCAGCACACACACACACACAGTATATACATTATATACCTCCCAGCACACACACACACACAGTATATACATTATATACCTCCCAGCACACACACACACAGTATATACATTATATACCTCCCAGCACACACACACACAGTATATACATTATATACCTCCCAGCACACACACACACACAGTATATACATTATATACCTCCCAGCACACACACACACAGTATATACATTATATACCTCCCAGCACACACACACACAGTATATACATTATATACCTCCCAGCACACACACACACACAGTATATACATTATATACCTCCCAGCACACACACACAGTATATACATTATATACCTCCCAGCACACACACACACAGTATATACATTATATACCTCCCAGCACACACACACACAGTATATACATTATATACCTCCCAGCACACACACACAGTATATACATTATATACCTCCCAGCACACACACACACAGTATATACATTATATACCTCCCAGCACACACACACACACAGTATATACATTATATACCTCCCAGCACACACACACACACGTATATACATTATATACCTCCCAGCACACACACACACACAGTATATACATTATATACCTCCCAGCACACACACCACACACAGTATATACATTATATACCTCCCAGCACACACACACACAGTATATACATTATATACCTCCCAGCACACACACACACACAGTATATACATTATATACCTCCCAGCACACACACACACACAGTATATACATTATATACCTCCCAGCACCACACACACATATACATTATATACCTCCCAGCACAACACAACACACACACACACAGTATATACATTATATACCTCCCAGCACACACACACACACAGTATATACATTATATACCTCCCAGCACACACACACACACAGTATATACATTATATACCTCCCAGCACACACACACACACATTATATACCTCCCAGCACACACACACACACACACACACAGTATATACATTATATACCTCCCAGCACACACACACACACAGTATATACATTATATACCTCCCAGCACACACACACACACAGTATATACATTATATACCTCCCAGCACACACACACACACAGTATATACATTATATACCTCCCAGCACACACACACACAGTATATACATTATATACCTCCCAGCACACACACACACACAGTATATACATTATATACCTCCCAGCACACACACACACACAGTATATACATTATATACCTCCCAGCGCACACACACACAGAATATACATTATATACCTCCCAGCACACACACAGAATATACATTATATACCTCCCAGCACACACACACACACAGTATATACATTATATACCTCCCAGCACACACACACACACACAGTATATACATTATATACCTCCCAGCACACACACACAGTATATACATTATATACCTCCTAGCACACACACACACACAGTATATACATTATATACCTCCCAGCACACACACACACACACAGTATATACATTATATACCTCCCAGCACACACACACACAGTATATACATTATATACCTCCTAGCACACACACACACACAGTATATACATTATATACCTCCCAGCACACACACACACACACAGTATATACATTATATACCTCCCAGCACACACACACACACAGTATATACATTATATACCTCCCAGCACACACACACACAGTATATACATTATATACCTCCTAGCACACACACAGTATATATACTGCAGATATAGCAGAGTAGATACCATTAGATATAGAAGTATCGCAGCACACGCCTCACCTCCGCGCTCGCTCCCGCCCGGTTACGTGCGCGCTCCTCAGACACGTCACATTCCGCAGCTGGGCGTCGCTACTGGGAGGAGAAATTGACGACGTTTCCAAAAACGATTGTACGTGGGCGGAGATTTCTTGCAGTTAGCCAATAGAATAAAACAATAGGGCGTGGTTTAAAGCTGTAATGCGTAATGATTGGGCGAATTATCCACCAATCAAAAAGAAGATAAACTTTAAACCGCGCCCTTTGCTCGAGCCGAGCAGATTGCCCATATATAGGGAGGTGGAGAGAGCCCCGGAGATCACGTGGTGCTGAGTGTATACCATCCTCGCTATCTGGGGGAGGAGGGCGGCGAGACCAAGTGTAATGAGTGCGGGGGGGTGGAGAGTATACGGCAGCTATACGGCATGTATACAGTGTGGTGGTATATGTATACAGTGTGGTGGTGGTATATGTGTACAGTGTGGTGGTGGTATATGTATACAGTGTAATGGTGGTATATGTATACAGTGTGGTGGTGGTATATGTGTACAGTGTGGTGGTGGTATATGTATACAGTGTGGTGGTGGTATAGGTGTACAGTGTGGTGGTATATGTGTACAGTGTGGTGGTAGTATATGTATACAGTGTGGTGGTATATGTATACAGTGTGGTGGTGGTATATGTGTACAGTGTGGTGGTATATGTATACAGTGTGGTGGTGGTATATGTGTACAGTGTGGTGGTGGTATATGTATACAGTGTAATGGTGGTATATGTATACAGTGTGGTGGTGGTATATGTGTACAGTGTGGTGGTGGTATATGTATACAGTGTGGTGGTGGTATAGGTGTACAGTGTGATGGTATATGTATACAGTGTGGTGGTGGTATATGTATACAGTGTGGTGGTATATGTGTACAGTGTGGTGGTATATGTATACAGTGTGGTGGTGGTATATGTGTACAGTGTGGTGGTGGTATATGTATACAGTGTGATGGTGGTATATGTATACAGTGTGGTGATGGTATATGTGTACAGTGTGGTGGTGGTATATGTGCACAGTGTGGTGGTGGTATATGTGTACAGTGTGGTGGTATATGTGTACAGTGTTGTGGTGGTATATGTGTACAGTGTGGTGGTATATGTGTACAGTGTGGTGGTGGTATATGTGTACAGTGTGGTGGTATATGTACAGTGTGGTGATGGTATATGTATACAGTGTGGTGGTATATGTGTACAGTGTGGTGGTATATGTGTACAGTGTGAGGGTGGTATATGTGTACAGTGTGGTGGTGGTATATGTGTACAGTGTGATGGTGGTATATGTATACAGTGTGATGGTGGTATATGTGTACAGTGTGGTGGTGGTATATGTATACAGTGTGATGGTGGTATATGTATACAGTGTGGTGATGGTATATGTGTACAGTGTGATGGTATATGTGTACAGTGTGGTGGTGGTATATGTGCACAGTGTGGTGGTGGTATATGTGTACAGTGTGGTGGTATATGTGTACAGTGTGGTGGTGGTATATGTGTACAGTGTGGTGGTGGTATATGTATACAGTGTGATGGTGGTATATGTGTACAGTGTGGTGGTGGTATATGTATACAGTGTGATGGTGGTATATGTATACAGTGTGGTGATGGTATATGTGTACAGTGTGATGGTATATGTGTACAGTGTGGTGGTGGTATATGTGCACAGTGTGATGGTGGTATATGTGTACAGTGTGGTGGTATATGTGTACAGTGTGGTGGTATATGTATACAGTGTGGTGGTGGTATATGTATACAGTGTGGTGGTGGTATATGTGTACAGTGTGGTGGTGGTATATGTGTACAGTGTGGTGGTGGTATATGTGTACAGTGTGGTGGTGGTATATGTGTACAGTGTGATGGTATATGTATACAGTGTGATGGTGGTATATGTGTACAGTGTGGTGGTGGTATATGTGTACAGTGTGGTGGTGGTATATGTGTACAGTGTGGTGGTGGTATATGTATACAGTGTGATGGTGGTATATGTGTACAGTGTGATGGTGGTATATGTGTACAGTGTGGTGGTGGTATATGTGTACAGTGTGGTGGTGGTATATGTATACAGTGTGATGGTGGTATATGTGTACAGTGTGGTGGTATATGTATACAGTGTGGTGGTGGTATATGTATACAGTGTGGTGGTGGTATATGTATACAGTGTGGTGGTATATGTATACAGTGTGATGGTGCTATATGTATACAGTGTGATGGTGGTATATGTATACAGTGTGGTGGTGGTATATGTGTACAGTGTATTGGTGGTATATGTGTACAGTGTGGTGGTGATATATGTGTACAGTGTGGTGGTATATGTGTACAGTGTGGTGGTATATGTGTACAGTGTGGTGGTATATGTATACAGTGTGGTGGTATATGTATACAGTGTGGTGGTGGTATATGTATACAGTGTGGTGGTGGTATATGTATACAGTGTGGTGGTATATGTATACAGTGTGATGGTGCTATATGTATACAGTGTGATGGTGGTATATGTGTACAGTGTGGTGGTGGTGGTATATGTATATAGTGTGGTGGTGGTATATGTATACAGTGTGGTGGTGGTATATGTGTACAGTGTGGTGGTGGTATATGTATACAGTGTGGTGGTATATGTGTACAGTGTGGTGGTGGTATATGTGTACAGTGTGGTGGTATATGTGCACAGTGTGATGGTGGTATATGTGTACAGTGTGGTGGTGGTATATGTATACAGTGTGATGGTATATGTATACAGTGTGGTGGTGGTATATGTGTACAGTGTGGTGGTGGTATATGTGTACAGTGTGATGGTGGTATATGTGTACAGTGTGGTGGTGGTATATGTATACAGTGTGGTGGTGGTATATGTGTACAGTGTGGTGGTGGTATATGTATACAGTGTGGTGGTGGTATATGTGTACAGTGTGGTGGTGGTATATGTGTACAGTGTGGTGGTGGTATATGTGTACCAGTGGTGGTGGTGGTTATATGTGTACAGTGTGGATGGTGGTATATGGATACAGTGTGGTGGTGGTATATGTATACAGTGTGGTGGTATATGTATACAGTGTGATGGTGGTATATGTATACAGTGTGGTGGTGGTATATATGTACAGTGTGGTGGTGGTATATGTATACAGTGTGGTGGTGGTATATGTATACAGTGTGATGGTGGTATATGTATACAGTGTGATGGTGGTATATGTATACAGTGTGGTGGTGGTATATGTATACAGTGTGGTGGTATATGTGTACAGTGTGGTGGTATATGTATACAGTGTGGTGGTGGTATATGTGTACAGTGTGGTGGTGGTATATGTATACAGTGTGGTGGTATATGTGTACAGTGTGGTGGTGGTATATGTGTACAGAGTGTGGTGGTATATGTATACAGTGTGATGGTGGTATATGTATACAGTGTGATGGTGGTATATGTATACAGTGTGGTGGTATATGTATACAGTGTGGTGGTGGTATATGTATACAGTGTGATGGTGGTATATGTGTACAGTGTGGTGGTATATGTATACAGTGTGATGGTGGTATATGTGTACAGTGTGGTGGTATATGTATACAGTGTGATGGTGGTATATGTATACAGTGTGATGGTGGTATATGTGTACAGTGTGGTGGTGGTATATGTATACAGTGTGGTGGTGGTATATGTGTACAGAGTGTGGTGGTATATGTATACAGTGTGATGGTGGTATATGTGTACAGTGTATTGGTGGTATATGTGTACAGTGTGGTGGTGGTATATGTATACAGTGTGGTGGTATATGTATACAGTGTGGTGGTGGTATATGTGTACAGTGTGGTGGTGGTATATGTATACAGTGTGGTGATGGTATATGTGTACAGTGTGGTGGTATATGTGCACAGTGTGATGGTGGTATATGTATACAGTGTGGTGGTGGTATATGTATACAGTGTGGTGGTATATGTATACAGTGTGGTGTGTGGTATATGTATACAGTGTGGTAGTATATGTGTACAGTGTGGTGGTGGTATATGTGTACAGTGTGATGGTGGTATATGTGTACAGTGTGGTGGTGGTATATGTATACAGTGTGATGGTGGTATATGTATACAGTGTGGTGGTATATGTATACAGTGTGGTGGTGGTATATGTGCACAGTGTGATGGTGGTATATGTGTACAGTGTGGTGGTGGTATATGTATACAGTGTGGTGGTGGTATATGTATACAGTGTGGTGGTATATGTATACAGTGTGATGGTGGTATATGTGCACAGTGTGATGGTGGTATATGTGTACAGTGTGGTGGTGGTATATGTATACAGTGTGGTGGTGGTATATGTATACAGTGTGATGGTGGTATATGTATACAGTGTGGTGGTGGTATATGTATACAGTGTGGTGGTATATGTATACAGTGTGATGGTGGTGGTATATGTATACAGTGTGGTGGTGGTATATGTATACAGTGTGATGGTGGTATATGTGTACAGTGTGGTGGTGGTATATGTATACAGTGTGGTGGTATATGTGCACAGTGTGATGGTGGTATATGTATACAGTGTGGTGGTATATGTATACAGTGTGATGGTGGTGGTATATGTATACAGTGTGATGGTGGTATATGTATACAGTGTGGTGGTGGTATATGTGTACAGTGTGGTGGTGGTATATGTATACAGTGTGGTGGTGGTATATGTATACAGTGTGGTGGTGGTATATGTATACAGTGTGGTGGTGGTATATGTATACAGTGTGATGGTGGTATATGTGCACAGTGTGATGGTGGTATATGTGCACAGTGTGATGGTGGTATATGTGTACAGTGTGATGGTGGTATATGTATACAGTGTGGTGGTATATGTGTACAGTGTGATGGTGGTATATGTGTACAGTGTGGTGGTGGTATATGTATACAGTGTGGTGGTGGTATATGTTATCCGTGTGGTGTGGTATATGTTATACAGTGTGATGTGGTATATGTGCACAGTGTGATGGTGGTATATGTGTACAGTGTGGGTGGTGGTATATGTATACAGTGTGGTGGTGGTATATGTGTACAGTGTGGTGGTGGTATATGTATACAGTGTGATGGTGGTATATGTATACAGTGTGGTGGTGGTATATGTATACAGTGTGGTGGTGGTATATGTATACAGTGTGGTGGTGGTATATGTATACAGTGTGGTGGTATATGTATACAGTGTGGTGGTGGTATATGTATACAGTGTGGTGGTGGTATATGTGTACAGTGTGGTGGTGGTATATGTATACAGTGTGGTGGTGGTATATGTATACAGTGTGGTGGTGGTATATGTATACAGTGTGATGGTGGTATATGTGCACAGTGTGATGGTGGTATATGTGTACAGTGTGGTGGTGGTATATGTATACAGTGTGGTGGTGGTATATGTGTACAGAGTGTGGTATATGTATACAGTGTGGTGGTGGTATATGTGTACAGTGTGGTGGTGGTATATGTATACAGTGTGATGGTATATGTATACAGTGTGATGGTGGTATATGTATACAGTGTGATGGTGATATATATGTACAGTGTGGTGGTATATGTATACAGTGTGATGGTGATATATATGTACAGTGTGGTGGTATATGTATACAGTGTGGTGGTGGTATATGTATACAGTGTGGTGGTATATGTGTACAGTGTGATAGTGGTATATGTGTACAGTGTGGTGGTGGTATATGTGTACAGTGTGATGGTGGTATATGTATACAGTGTGGTGGTGGTATATGTGTACAGTGTGATGGTATATGTGTACAGTGTGGTGATGGTATATGTGTACAGTGTGATGGTGATATATATGTACAGTGTGGTGGTATATGTATACAGTGTGGTGGTATATGTATACAGTGTGATGGTGATATATATGTACAGTGTGGTGGTATATGTATACAGTGTGGTGGTATATGTATACAGTGTGGTGGTATATGTATACAGTGTGGTGGTGGTATATGTGTACAGTGTGGTGGTGGTATATGTGTACAGTGTGATGGTGGTATATGTATACAGTGTGGTGGTATATGTATACAGTGTGGTGGTATATGTGTACAGTGTGGTGGTATATGTACAGTGTGGTGATGGTATATGTATACAGTGTGGTGGTATATGTATACAGTGTGGTGGTATATGTGTACAGTGTGGTGGTGGTATATGTATACAGTGTGGTGGTGGTGTATGTATACAGTGTGATGGTGGTATATGTATACAGTGTGGTGGTATATGTATACAGTGGTGGTGGTATATGTATACAGTGTGGTGGTGGTATATGTATACAGTGTGGTGGTATATGTATACAGTGTGATGGTGGTATATGTATACAGTGTGATGGTGATATATGTGTACAGTGTGGTGGTATATGTATACAGTGTGGTGGTATATGTATACAGTGTGGTGGTATATGTGTACAGTGTGATGGTGGTATATGTGTACAGTGTGGTGGTGATATATGTGTACAGTGTGGTGGTATATGTATACAGTGTGGTGGTGGTATATGTGTACAGTGTATTGGTGGTATATGTGTACAGTGTGGTGGTGATATATGTGTACAGTGTGGTGGTATATGTGTACAGTGTGGTGGTATATGTATACAGTGTAATGGTGGTATATGTATACAGTGTGGTGGTGGTATATGTGTACAGTGTGGTGGTGGTATATGTATACAGTGTGGTGGTGGTGGTATATGTGTACAGTGTGGTGGTATATGTGTACAGTGTGGTGGTGGTATATGTGTACAGTGTGGTGGTATATGTGTACAGTGTAATGGTGGTATATGTATACAGTGTGGTGGTATATGTATACAGTGTGGTGGTGGTATATGTGTACAGTGTGGTGGTGGTATATGTGTACAGTGTGGTGGTGGTATATGTGTACAGTATGGTGGTGGTATATGTGTACAGTGTGGTGGTGGTATATGTATACAGGGTGATGGTGGTATATGTATACAGTGTGGTGGTGGTATATGTATACAGGGTGATGGTGGTATATGTATACAGTGTGGTGGTGGTATATGTATACAGTGTGGTGGTGGTATATGTATACAGTGTGGTGGTATATGTGTACAGTGTGATGGTGGTATATGTATACAGTGTGGTGGTGGTATATGTATACAGTGTGATGGTGGTATATGTGTACAGTGTGGTGGTATATGTATACAGTGTGGTGGTATATGTATACAGTGTGATGGTGGTATATGTATACAGTGTGATGGTGGTGGTATATGTATACAGTGTGGTGGTATATGTATACAGTGTGATGGTGGTATATGTGTACAGTGTGGTGGTGGTATATGTATACAGTGTGGTGGTATATGTGTACAGTGTGGTGGTGGTATATGTGTACAGTGTGATGGTGGTATATGTGTACAGTGTGGTGGTATATGTGTACAGTGTGGTGGTGGTATATGTGTACAGTGTGGTGGTGGTATATGTGTACAGTGTGGTGGTATATGTATACAGTGTGATGGTGGTATATGTGTACAGTGTGATGGTGGTATATGTGTACAGTGTGGTGGTGGTATATGTGTACAGTGTGGTGGTGGTATATGTGTACAGTGTGGTGGTGGTATATGTGTACAGTGTGGTGGTGGTATATGTGTACAGTGTGGTGGTATATGTGTACAGTGTGGTGGTGGTATATGTGTACAGTGTGGTGGTATATGTACAGTGTGGTGATGGTATATGTATACAGTGTGGTGGTATATGTGTACAGTGTGGTGGTATATGTGTACAGTGTGAGGGTGGTATATGTATACAGTGTGATGGTGGTATATGTATACAGTGTGGTGGTGGTATATGTATACAGTGTGATGGTGGTATATGTGTACAGTGTGGTGGTGGTATATGTATACAGTGTGATGGTGGTATATGTATACAGTGTGATGGTGGTATATGTGTACAGTGTGGTGGTGGTATATGTATACAGTGTGATGGTGGTATATGTGTACAGTGTGGTGGTGGTATATGTATACAGTGTGATGGTGGTATATGTATACAGTGTGATGGTGGTATATGTGTACAGTGTGGTGGTGGTATATGTGTACAGTGTTGTGGTGGTATATGTGTACAGTGTGGTGGTGGTATATGTGTACAGTGTGGTGGTGGTATATGTATACAGTGTGGTGGTGGTATATGTATACAGTGTGGTGGTATATGTGTACAGTGTGGTGGTGGTATATGTATACAGTGTGGTGGTGGTATATGTATACAGTGTGGTGGTATATGTGTACAGTGTGGTGGTGGTATATGTGTACTAGATTCCAGATAGGGATGGAGTGGGACAGAGGAGCCTGGAGGAGGAGGAGGACAGAGGAGGAGGGGGTGGGGACAGAGGAGCCTGGAGGAGGAGGTACAGACAGGGCCGTATTCGCCACTAGGCACCAGTGGCCCGGTGCTGAGGGCGGCGCCCGCAGGGAACAAAATATAACTTCCGCTGCCCTAGGCACCGGACCACGGGTGCCTAGTCCGGGCCGGGGGAGCTGGGGGTGGAATCGCCGGGCTTCAGCTTCAGGTCCGCGGTGCCTCTCTCCCTGTCCCTATCTACTTCCCCTGCCTGCCCCCCCAGCTGCTCCCCTGCCCCCCCCCCCCAGCTTCTCCCCCTGCCCTGAAGCTGCCCCCATCGTCTCCCTGCCACCCTAGCTGCCCCTCAGCTGCTCCCCTTCCCACCCAGCTTCTTCCCCTATCCTCCAGCTGCCCCCCCAGCTGCTTTCCTGCCCCCCAGCTGCTCCCCTGCCCCCCCAGCCTCTCTCCCTCTTCCCCCGCAGCTTCTCCCCCTGCCCCCCCGATTCTCCCTCTGCCCCATCTGCTTCCCCTGCTGTTCCCCCCAGCTGCTCCCCCTCCCCGTCACCAAAGCTGCTCCCCTGCCCCCGCCACCCCCAGCTGCTCCCCCTCCCCGTCACCCCAGTTGCTCCCCTGCCACCCCCAGCTGCCTCCCTTCCCCAGTCCCCCCCAGCTGCCTCCCTTCCCCAGTCACCCCCAGCTGCCTCCCTTCCCCAGTCACCCCCAGCTGCCTCCCTTCCCCAGTCACCCCCAGCTGCCTCCCTTCCCCAGTCACCCCCAGCTGCCTCCCTTCCCCCCCCCAGCTGCCTCCCTTCCCCAGTCCCCCCCAGCTGCCTCCCTTCCCCAGTCACCCCCAGCTGCTCCTCCCTTCCCCAGTCACCCCCAGCTGCTCCTCCCTTCCCCAGCCACCCCCAGCTGCCCTCCTGCCCCAGTCACCCCCAGCTGCCCTCCTGCCCCAGTCACCCCCAGCTGCCCTCCTGCCCCAGTCACCCCCAGCTGCCTCCCTTCCCCAGTCACCCCCAGCTGCCTCCCTTTCCCAGTCACCCCCAGCTGCCCCCCTTCCCCAGTCCCCCCCCAGCTGCCTCCCTTCCCCAGTCACCCCCAGCTGCCCCCCTTCCCCAGTCACCCCCAGCTGCCTCCCTTCCCCAGTCACCCCCAGCTGCCTCCCTTCCCCAGTCACCCCCAGCTGCCTCCCTTTCCCAGTCACCCCCAGCTGCCCCCCTTCCCCAGTCCCCCCCAGCTGCCTCCCTTCCCCAGTCACCCCCAGCTGCCTCCCTTCCCCAGTCACCCCCAGCTGCCTCCCTTCCCCAGCTGCCTCCCTTCCCCAGTCACCCCCAGCTGCCTCCCTTCCCCAGTCACCCCCAGCTGCCTCCCTTCCCCAGTCACCCCAGCTGCTCCTCCTGCCCCCTGTCACCCCCAGCTGCCTCCCTTCCCCAGTCACCCCCAGCTGCCTCCCTTCCCCTGTCACCCCCAGCTGCCCCCCTTCCCCAGTCCCCCTGTCGCCCCAGCTGCCTCCCTTCCCCAGTCACCCCCAGCTGCCTCCCTTCCCCAGTCACCCCCAGCTGCCTCCCTTCCCCAGTCACCCCCAGCTGCCTCCCTTTCCCAGTCACCCCCAGCTGCCTCCCTTCCCCAGTCCCCCCCAGCTGCCTCCCTTCCCCAGTCCCCCCCAGCTGCCTCCCTTCCCCAGTCCCCCCCAGCTGCCTCCCTTCCCCAGTCCCCCCCAGCTGCCTCCCTTCCCCAGTCACCCCCAGCTGCCTCCCTTCCCCAGCTGCCTCCCTTCCCCAGTCCCCCCCAGCTGCCTCCCTTCCCCAGTCACCCCCAGCTGCCTCCCTTCCCCCCCCAGCTGCCTCCCTTCCCCAGTCACCCCCAGCTGCCTCCCTTCCCCAGTCACCCCCAGCTGCCTCCCTTCCCCAGTCACCCCCAGCTGCCTCCCTTCCCCAGTCACCCCCAGCTGCCTCCCTTCCCCAGTCCCCCCCAGCTGCCTCCCTTCCCCAGTCACCCCCAGCTGCCTCCCTTCCCCAGTCACCCCCAGCTGCCTCCCTTCCCCAGTCACCCCCAGCTGCCTCCCTTCCCCAGTCACCCCCAGCTGCCTCCCTTCCCCAGTCACCCCCAGCTGCCTCCCTTCCCCAGTCACCCCCAGCTGCCTCCCTTCCCCAGTCACCCCCAGCTGCCTCTCCTTCCCCAGCCACCCCCAGCTGCCCTCCTGCCCCAGTCACCCCCAGCTGCCTCCCTTCCCCAGTCACCCCCAGCTGCCTCCCTTCCCCAGTCCCCCCCAGCTGCCTCCCTTCCCCAGTCACCCCCAGCTGCCTCCCTTCCCCAGTCACCCCCAGCTGCCTCCCTTCCCCAGTCACCCCCAGCTGCCTTCCTTCCCCAGTCCCCCCCCCCCAGCTGCCCGCCTGCAGACGAGTTGTGGTCGGAGAAGTCTTCATGATGCTGCGCCAGATGGAGAAGAAAGCAAAAAGTGATCGGCAGCAATGTGAGAAGACGTCACCTGTGAGTTATTAGTAACTGCACTGTAATCACTTCTATAGTGTGCAGAGCCTGGGTACCATTGGGGTCTAAATGGGTCAGTGTATGGTTTGCGGTAGTGTACTGACACAGCCCTGCCGTCACTACAGTACACTAGCCCAAACTTTTAAACTAGGACCCAACAACAAGAGCTGCAGGCACTACAACACCCAGCATATCCTGAGGGCTGCAGACTGTCAGTACATGCTGGGAGTTGTAGTGCCTGCAGCTGTTGTAGTTGGGTCCTATACACTGGATGCTTTGTGGCATATAAGAATACATAGATCTGTGGGGGCTCAGTGCAGGGAAGTGACCCCAGAACATCACTAATAGGGGATAGAACAAAACCATCTCCCCCTATCCCCTATTAGTGATGTTCTGGGGTCACGTCCCTGCACTGAGCCCCCACAGATCTATGTATTCTGATATGCCACAAAGCATTCAGTGTATAATGCACATAGGACCCAACTACAACAGCTGCAGGCACTACAACTCCCAGCATGTACTGACAGTCTACAGCCCTCAGAGTATGCTGGGAGTTGTAGTACAGTGTAGACTGATGTGTTGCTGGACCTTCAGGGCTGATGGTTGTCACCCACAGATTGCAGCCACCAGGAGCCTCTGCACACAGGGATTTATTACAGGGTTGTCCTCTCAGAGACTACAACTCCCAGCATACCCTGAGAGCTGTATAAATGGAGGGTGTTCTGAGATTTGTCACAGATACAGATGAATTCAGGAAAGGAGCGGGTCAGCATGTCGTGTCTCACTGGTTCTATATTGGTGGGCCCCAGGTCCCCCAGTCCGACACTGGACAGAAGCGGCCCCCGAACTAAGACGTCCCCGGCCTCCTTCCTTCCTCCATCACGTCTGTTTGATGAGAATAGTGGGCATCAAGCAGAGCGACACCCAAGTGCCAGGGTATATACCATGCATGTAACCTCGGGGGGGGGGGGGGGGGCTAGGGCACAGGCCTGGGTACAGACAGTCTGAGGATTAAAGCATAACTGTCATTTCAGGGTCATTTTTTTTTTAAAACATTAAATATCAACAGTACAAGCGATTTTAAGAAACTCTGTAATAGGTTTTATAAACCAAAAGAGTTTCTTTCTGTAGTGAAAAGGCAATCTCCCAGCCTCCCCCCTCACTTCAGAAGAAGCAGGATTTCTGTCTCCATTATGCATACCTCCCAACTCTCCCGGATTCCGACGGACAGTCCCGTTTTCGGGGTGCTGTCCCGCGGTCCCAGAACGGCCCCCCGTGTCCCACAAAAACAATAAACCAGTAACTCACCTGTCCGCCGGTCCCAGCAGCTCCTCTCCCGGCAGAGCGCGCACTCCCGTCATCCTCCGGGGCGGGCAGCGGGGTATACAGACACTGACTGTACCGGAAGTGACCTGCAGCCTCTCATGAATTACTTCCGGTACAGTCAGTGTCTGTATATCCCGCTGCCCGCCCCGGAGGATGACGGGAGTGCGCGCTCTGCCGGGAGAGGAGCTGCTGGGACCGGCGGACAGGTGAGTTACTGGTTTATTGTTTTTGGGAGGATTGGCTACTATTTGGGGCGCTATATGGGGGATTGGATACTATGTGGGGCACTATATGAGGGATTGGCTACTATGTGGGGCATATATGGGGGCATTGGCTACTATGTGGGGCACTATATGGCGGGCATTGGCTACTATGGGGCATATATGGGGGCATTGGCTACTATGTGGGGCACTATATATGGGGGATTGGCTACTATGTGGGGCGCTATATGGGGGATTAGATACTATGTGGGCACTATATGGGGGCATTGGCTACTATGTGGGGCATATATGGGGGATTGGCTACTATGTGGGGCATATATGGGGGCATTGGCTACTATGTGGGGCACTATATGGCGGGCATTGGCTACTATGGGGCATATATGGGGGCATTGGCTACTATGTGAGGCATATATGGGGGCATTGGCTACTATGTGGGGCACTATATGGGGGATTGGATACTATGTGGGGCACTATATGGGGGCATTGGATACTATGTGGGGCACTATATGGGGGCATTGGATACTATGTGGGGCACTATATGGGGGGATTGGATACTATGTGGGGCACTATATGGGGCATTGGCTACTATGTGGGGCACTATATGGGGGATTGGCTACTATGTGGGGCACTATATGGGGGATTGGATACTATGTGGGGCACTATATGGGGGGATTAGATACTATGTGGGGCACTATATGGGGGATTGGCTACTATGTGGGGCATATATGGGGGATTGGCTACTATGTGAGGCATATATGGGGGGCATTGGCTACTATGTGGGGCACTATATGGGGGATTGGCTACTATGTGGGGCACTATATGGGGGCATTGGCTACTATGTGGGGCACTATATGGGGGATTGGCTACTATGTGGGGCACTATATGGGGGCATTGGCTACTATGTGGGGCACTATATGGGGGCATTGGCTACTATGTGGGGCATATATGGGGGGGATTGGCTACTATGTGGGGCACTATATGGGGGATTGGCTACTATGTGGGCACTATATGGGGGCATTGGCTACTATGTGGGGCACTATATGGGGGATTGGCTACTATGTGGGGCACTATATGGGGGCATTGGCTACTATGTGGGGCACTATATGGGGGCATTGGCTACTATGTGGGGCATATATGGGGGGGATTGGCTACTATGTGGGGCACTATATGGGGGATTGGCTACTATGTGGGGCACTATATGGGGGCATTGGCTACTATGTGGGGCACTATATGGGGGCATCGGATACTATGTGGGGGATTGGCTACTATGTGGGGCACTATATGGGGTATTGGATACTATGTGGGGCACTATATGGGGTATTGGCTACTATGTGGGGCACTATATGGGGTATTGGATACTATGTGGGGCACTATATGGGGGCATTGGCTACTATGTGGGGCACTATATGGGGTATTGGCTACTATGTGGGGCACTATATGGGGTATTGGATACTATGTGGGGCACTATATGGGGGCATTGGCTACTATGTGGGGCACTATATGGGGGCATTGGCTACTATGTGGGGCACTATATGGGGGATTGGCTACTATGTGGGGCATATATGGGGGCATTGGCTACTATGTGGGGCACTATATGGGGGATTGGCTACTATGTGGGGCATATATGGGGACATTGGCTACTATGGGGCATATATGGGGGCATTGGCTACTATGTGGGGCACTATATGGGGGATTGGCTACTATGTGGGGCACTATGTGGGGGATTGGCTACTATGTGGGGCACTATATGGGGGATTGGATACTATGTGGGGCACTATATGGGGGATTGGATACCATATAGGGCATTTTTGGGGGGATTGGATACTGTATAGGGCACTATTCAGTCAGCAGCATGTGGTGACTGTAGAGGAGTGGCTATGGGGGGCGTGGCTATGGAGGACGCTATGGGGGCGTGGCTATGGGGATCGCAGCGCACTTATCCCTCTTTGCTCTTTGCAAAAGTTGGGAGGTATGCATTATGTGGCTATGGAGAGGGGAGGGGCTGTTAGGAGTGAGTGAGCACGGAGCAGTCCTGCACAGCACAACACCCTGCAATCTTCTCTCAGTAAGTTCATAGATAAGCACTGACCTTTCTGACCCCAGAATCCTGCGGTTTAGGTGCCCAGAGAGTCTACAAACAGCTGACCTTCATGTCACCTCTTCCTGCTCCCTCATCTCCCTCGGCCCCTCCCCCCTCATTAAGGATAGAATGAAGAGAGCAGAGCCCGTCTTCACTGGCTTCTCTGTAATGAAGACCTGTACAGAAGGAGGCTTTTTTGGCTGGTAAAACTTATTACAGAGTTTCTTAAAATCGCTTATACTACTGATTTCTGCAATTAAAAAAAACATGACAGTTACGCTTTAAATTACTCACTGCGCCGCAGTCCTCCACCACTAGATGGCGGACACGTGTACTCAGAGGCGCTCTATCTCTCTGCTCTCTTACTACTTATACAGCTGCACACTGCGCCGCAGTCCTCCACCACTAGATGGCGCACACGTGTACTCAGAGGCGCTCTATCTCTCTGCTCTCTTACTACTTATACAGCTGCACACTGCGCCGCAGTCCTCCACCACTAGATGGCGCACACGTGTACTCAGAGGCGCTCTATCTCTCTGCTCTCTTACTACTTATACAGCTGCACAGTGCGCCGCAGTCCTCCACCACTAGATGGCGCACACGTGTACTCAGAGGCGCTCTATCTCTCTACTCTCTTACTACTTATACAGCTGCATATAGACAGTCCTCCACCACTAGATGGCGCACACGTGTACTCAGAGGCGCTCTATCTCTCTGCTCTCTTACTACTTATACAGCTGCACAGTGCGCCGCAGTCCTCCACCACCAGGGTGCGCTCCTACAGCAGTGACAGTCTGTCCGTGCTACAATCGTCTCGGTATGTCTGGCTGCAGCAACTATGTAAGTATCGGGCGTTGTGCGACCATCTACCACATGGGGGAGCCCGAACACACAGCCGCTCTGCCTGTCGTCTGCCTCTATGGTCATCACACATGGTAACTGAGAGCAGCCTGTCTGTGAGTATATACTGTATACAGCTCCTCCTGTCTGTGAGTATATACTGTATACAGCTCCTCCTGTGTGTGTATATACTGTATACAGCTCCTCCTCCTGTGTGTGTATATACTGTATACAGCTCCTCCTCCTGTGTGAGTATATACTGTATACAGCTCCTCCTCCTGTGTGAGTATATACTGTATACAGCTCCTCCTCCTGTGTGTGTATATACTGTATACAGCTCCTCCTCCTGTGTGTATATACTGTATACAGCTCCTCCTCCTGTGTGTATATACTGTATACAGCTCCTCCTCCTGTGTGTGAGTATATACTGTATACAGCTCCTCCTCCTCCTGTGTGTGTATATACTGTATACAGCTCCTCCTCCTGTGTGTATATACTGTATACAGCTCCTCCTCCTGTGTGTATATACTGTATACAGCTCCTCCTGTGTGTGTATATACTGTATACAGCTCCTCCTCCTGTGTGTGTGTATATACTGTATACAGCTCCTCCTCCTCCTGTGTGTGTATATACTGTATACAGCTCCTCCTCCTGTGTGAGTATATACTGTATACAGCTCCTCCTCCTGTGTGTGTATATACTGTATACAGCTCCTCCTCCTGTGTGTGTATATACTGTATACAGCTCCTCCTCCTGTGTGTATATACTGTATACAGCTCCTCCTCCTGTGTGTGTATATACTGTATACAGCTCCTCCTCCTGTGTGTGTATATACTGTATACAGCTCCTCCTCCTGTGTGTGTATATACTGTATACAGCTCCTCCTCCTGTGAGTATATACTGTATACAGCTCCTCCTGTCTGTGTGTATATACTGTATACAGCTCCTCCTCCTGTGTGTGTATATACTGTATACAGCTCCTCCTCCTGTGTGAGTATATACTGTATACAGCTCCTCCTCCTCCTGTGTGTATATACTGTATACAGCTCCTCCTGTCTGTGAGTATATACTGTATACAGCTCCTCCTCCTGTGTGTGTATATACTGTATACAGCTCCTCCTCCTGTGTGTGTATATACTGTATACAGCTCCTCCTCCTGTGTGAGTATATACTGTATACAGCTCCTCCTCCTGTGTGTGTATATACTGTATACAGCTCCTCCTCCTGTGTGAGTATATACTGTATACAGCTCCTCCTCCTGTGTGTGTATATACTGTATACAGCTCCTCCTCCTGTGTGTGTATATACTGTATACAGCTCCTCCTGTCTGTGTGTATATACTGTATACAGCTCCTCCTCCTCCTGTGTGTGTATATACTGTAAACAGCTCCTCCTTCTCCTGTGTGTGTATATACTGTATACAGCTCCTCCTCCTCCTGTGTGTGTATATACTGTATACAGCTCCTCCTCCTGTGTGTGTGTATATACTGTATACAGCTCCTTCTCCTGTGTGAGTATATACTGTATACAGCTCCTCCTCCTGTGTGTGTATATACTGTATACAGCTCCTCCTCCTGTGTGAGTATATACTGTATACAGCTCCTCCTCCTGTGTGTGTATATACTGTATACAGCTCCTCCTCCTGTGTGTGTATATACTGTATACAGCTCCTCCTCCTGTGTGTGTATATACTGTATACAGCTCCTCCTCCTGTGTGTGTATATACTGTATACAGCTCCTCCTCCTGTGTGTGTATATACTGTATACAGCTCCTCCTCCTGTGTGAGTATATACTGTATACAGCTCCTCCTCCTGTGTGTGTATATACTGTATACAGCTCCTCCTCCTGTGAGTATATACTGTATACAGCTCCTCCTGTCTGTGTGTATATACTGTATACAGCTCCTCCTCCTGTGTGTGTGTATACTGTATACAGCTCCTCCTCCTGTGTGAGTATATACTGTATACAGCTCCTCCTCCTCCTGTGTGTATATACTGTATACAGCTCCTCCTGTCTGTGAGTATATACTGTATACAGCTCCTCCTCCTGTGTGTGTATATACTGTATACAGCTCCTCCTCCTGTGTGTGTATATACTGTATACAGCTCCTCCTCCTGTGTGAGTATATACTGTATACAGCTCCTCCTCCTGTGTGTGTATATACTGTGTACAGCTCCTCCTCCTGTGAGTGTATATACTGTATACAGCTCCTCCTGTGTGTGTATATACTGTATACAGCTCCTCCTCCTGTCTGTGTGTATATACTGTATACAGCTCCTCCTCCTGTCTGTGTGTATATACTGTATACAGCTCCTCCTCCTGTGTGTGTATATACTGTATACAGCTCCTCCTGTCTGTGTGTATATACTGTATACAGCTCCTCCTCCTCCTGTGTGTGTATATACTGTATACAGCTCCTCCTCCTGTGTGAGTATATACTGTATACAGCTCCTCCTCCTGTGTGAGTATATACTGTATACAGCTCCTCCTCCTGTGTGTGTATATACTGTATACAGCTCCTCCTCCTGTGTGTGTATATACTGTATACAGCTCCTCCTGTCTGTGAGTATATACTGTATACAGCTCCTCCTGTCTGTGAGTATATACTGTATACAGCTCCTCCTGTCTGTGAGTATATACTGTATACAGCTCCTCCTCCTGTCTGTGTGTATATACTGTATACAGCTCCTCCTGTCTGTGTGTATATACTGTATACAGCTCCTCCTCCTCCTGTGTGTATATACTGTATACAGCTCCTCCTGTCTGTGAGTATATACTGTATACAGCTCCTCCTGTGAGTATATACTGTATACAGCTCCTCCTGTCTGTGTGTATATACTGTATACAGCTCCTCCTGTCTGTGTGTATATACTGTATACAGCTCCTCCTGTCTGTGTGTATATACTGTATACAGCTCCTCCTGTCTGTGTGTATATACTGTATACAGCTCCTCCTGTCTGTGAGTATATACTGTATACAGCTCCTCCTGTCTGTGAGTATATACTGTATACAGCTCCTCCTGTCTGTGAGTATATACTGTATACAGCTCCTCCTGTCTGTGTGTATATACTGTATACAGCTCCTCCTGTCTGTGAGTATATACTGTATACAGCTCCTCCTGTCTGTGTCTGTGTGTATATACTGTATACAGCTCCTCCTGTGTGTGTATATACTGTATACAGCTCCTCCTCCTGTGTGTATATACTGTATACAGCTCCTCCTGTGTGTGTATATACTGTATACAGCTCCTCCTGTGTGTGTGTATATACTGTATACAGCTCCTTCTCCTGTGTGAGTATATACTGTATACAGCTCCTCCTCCTGTGTGAGTATATACTGTATACAGCTCCTCCTCCTGTGTGTGTATATACTGTATACAGCTCCTCCTCCTGTGTGTGTATATACTGTATACAGCTCCTCCTCCTGTGTGTGTATATACTGTATACAGCTCCTCCTCCTGTGTGTGTATATACTGTATACAGCTCCTTCTCCTGTGTGAGTATATACTGTATACAGCTCCTCCTCCTGTGTGAGTATATACTGTATACAGCTCCTCCTCCTGTGTGTGTATATACTGTATACAGCTCCTCCTCCTGTGTGTGTATATACTGTATACAGCTCCTCCTCCTGTGTGTGTATATACTGTATACAGCTCCTCCTCCTCCTGTGTGTATATACTGTATACAGCTCCTCCTGTGTGTGTGTATACTGTATACAGCTCCTCCTCCTGTGTGAGTATATACTGTATACAGCTCCTCCTCCTGTGTGTATATACTGTATACAGCTCCTCCTCCTGTGTGAGTATACTGTATACAGCTCCTCCTGTGTGTGTATATACTGTATACAGCTCCTCCTGTCTGTGTGTATATACTGTATACAGCTCCTCCTGTCTGTGAGTATATACTGTATACAGCTCCTCCTGTCTGTGAGTATATACTGTATACAGCTCCTCCTGTGTGTGTATATACTGTATACAGCTCCTCCTGTCTGTGTGTATATACTGTATACAGCTCCTCCTGTCTGTGAGTATATACTGTATACAGCTCCTCCTGTCTGTGTCTGTGTGTATATACTGTATACAGCTCCTCCTGTGTGTGTATATACTGTATACAGCTCCTCCTGTGTGTGTATATACTGTATACAGCTCCTCCTCCTGTGTGTATATACTGTATACAGCTCCTCCTCCTCCTGTGTGTATATACTGTATACAGCTCCTCCTGTGTGTGTATATACTGTATACAGCTCCTCCTGTCTGTGTGTATATACTGTATACAGCTCCTCCTGTCTGTGAGTATATACTGTATACAGCTCCTCCTGTCTGTGAGTATATACTGTATACAGCTCCTCCTGTCTGTGAGTATATACTGTATACAGCTCCTCCTGTGTGTGTATATACTGTATACAGCTCCTCCTGTCTGTGTGTATATACTGTATACAGCTCCTCCTGTCTGTGAGTATATACTGTATACAGCTCCTCCTGTCTGTGTCTGTGTGTATATACTGTATACAGCTCCTCCTGTGTGTGTATATACTGTATACAGCTCCTCCTGTGTGTGTATATACTGTATACAGCTCCTCCTCCTGTGTGTATATACTGTATACAGCTCCTCCTCCTCCTGTATGTATATACTGTATACAGCTCCTCCTGTGTGTATATACTGTATACAGCTCCTCCTGTGTGTGTATATACTGTATACAGCTCCTCCTCCTGTGTGAGTATATACTGTATACAGCTCCTCCTCCTGTGTGTATATACTGTATACAGCTCCTCCTGTGTGTGTATATACTGTATACAGCTCCTCCTCCTGTGTGAGTATATACTGTATACAGCTCCTCCTCCTGTGTGAGTATATACTGTATACAGCTCCTCCTCCTGTGTGTGTATATACTGTATACAGCTCCTCCTCCTGTGTGTGTATATACTGTATACAGCTCCTCCTCCTGTGTGTGTATATACTGTATACAGCTCCTCCTGTGTGTGTGTATATACTGTATACAGCTCCTCCTCCTGTGTGAGTATATACTGTATACAGCTCCTCCTCCTCCTGTGTGTATATACTGTATACAGCTCCTCCTGTGTGTGTATATACTGTATACAGCTCCTCCTGTGTGTGTATATACTGTATACAGCTCCTCCTGTGTGTGTATACTGTATACAGCTCCTCCTCCTGTGTGTGTATATACTGTATACAGCTCCTCTTCCTGTGTGAGTATATACTGTATACAGCTCCTCCTGTGTGTGTATATACTGTATACAGCTCCTCCTCCTGTGTGAGTATATACTGTATACAGCTCCTCCTGTGTGTGTATATACTGTATACAGCTCCTCCTCCTGTGTGTGTATATACTGTATACAGCTCCTCCTCCTGTGTGTGTATATACTGTATACAGCTCCTCCTCCTGTGTGTATATACTGTATACAGCTCCTCCTGTGTGTGTATATACTGTATACAGCTCCTCCTCCTGTGTGTGTATATACTGTATACAGCTCCTCCTGTGTGTGTGTGTATATACTGTATACAGCTCCTTCTTCTGTGTGTGTATACTGTATACAGCTCCTCCTCCTGTGTGTGTATATACTGTATACAGCTCCTCCTCCTGTGTGTGTATATACTGTATACAGCTCCTCCTCCTGTGTGTGTATATACTGTATACAGCTCCTCCTCCTGTGTGAGTATATACTGTATACAGCTCCTCCTCCTGTGTGAGTATATACTGTATACAGCTCCTCCTCCTGTGTGTATATACTGTATACAGCTCCTCCTGTGTGTGTATATACTGTATACAGCTCCTCCTCCTGTGTGTGTATATACTGTATACAGCTCCTCCTCCTGTGTGTGTATACTGTATACAGCTCCTCCTCCTGTGTGTGTATATACTGTATACAGCTCCTCCTCCTGTGTGTGTATATACTGTATACAGCTCCTCCTCCTGTGTGTATATACTGTATACAGCTCCTCCTCCTGTGTGTGTATATACTGTATACAGCTCCTCCTCCTGTGTGTGTATATACTGTATACAGCTCCTCCTCCTGTGTGTGTATATACTGTATACAGCTCCTCCTCCTGTGTGTGTATATACTGTATACAGCTCCTCCTCCTGTGTGTGTATATACTGTATACAGCTCCTCCTCCTGTGTGTGTATATACTGTATACAGCGCCTCCTCCTGTGTGTGTATATACTGTATACAGCTCCTCCTCCTGTGTGTGTATATACTGTATACAGCTCCTCCTGTGTGTGTATATACTGTATACAGCTCCTCCTCCTCCTGTGTATATACTGTATACAGCTCCTCCTGTGTGTGTGTGTATATACTGTATACAGCTCCTTCTTCTGTGTGTGTATACTGTATACAGCTCCTCCTGTGTGTGTATACTGTATACAGCTCCTCCTGTGTGTGTATATACTGTATACAGCTCCTCCTCCTGTGTGTGTATATACTGTATACAGCTCCTCCTCCTGTGTGTGTATATACTGTATACAGCTCCTCCTCCTGTGTGTGTATATACTGTATACAGCTCCTCCTCCTGTGTGTGTATATACTGTATACAGCTCCTCCTGTGTGTGTATATACTGTATACAGCTCCTCCTGTGTGTGTATATACTGTATACAGCTCCTCCTGTGTGTGTATATACTGTATACAGCTCCTCCTCCTGTGTGTGTATATACTGTATACAGCTCCTCCTCCTGTGTGTGTATATACTGTATACAGCTCCTCCTGTGTGTGTATATACTGTATACAGCTCCTCCTGTGTGTGTATATACTGTATACAGCTCCTCCTCCTGTGTGTGTATATACTGTATACAGCTCCTCCTGTGTGTGTATATACTGTATACAGCTCCTTCTTCTGTGTGTGTATACTGTATACAGCTCCTTCTTCTGTGTGTGTATACTGTATACAGCTCCTCCTGTGTGTGTATATACTGTATACAGCTCCTCCTCCTGTGTGTGTATATACTGTATACAGCTCCTCCTCCTGTGTGTGTATATACTGTATACAGCTCCTCCTCCTCCTGTGTGTATATACTGTATACAGCTCCTCCTGTGTGTGTGTGTATATACTGTATACAGCTCCTTCTTCTGTGTGTGTATACTGTATACAGCTCCTCCTGTGTGTGTATATACTGTATACAGCTCCTCCTCCTCCTGTGTGTGTATATACTGTAAACAGCTCCTCCTTCTCCTGTGTGTGTATATACTGTATACAGCTCCTTCTCCTGTGTGTGTATATACTGTATACAGCTCCTCCTCCTGTGTGTGTATATACTGTATACAGCTCCTCCTCCTGTGTGTGTATATACTGTATACAGCTCCTCCTCCTGTGTGTGTATATACTGTATACAGCTCCTCCTGTCTGTGTGTATATACTGTATACAGCTCCTCCTCCTCCTGTGTGTGTATATACTGTATACAGCTCCTCCTCCTCCTGTGTGTGTATATACTGTATACAGCTCCTCCTGTCTGTGTGTATATACTGTATACAGCTCCTCCTCCTCCTGTGTGTGTATATACTGTATACAGCTCCTCCTCCTCCTGTGTGTGTATATACTGTAAACAGCTCCTCCTTCTCCTGTGTGTGTATATACTGTATACAGCTCCTTCTCCTGTGTGTGTATATACTGTATACAGCTCCTTCTCCTGTGTGTGTATATACTGTATACAGCTCCTCCTCCTGTGTGTGTATATACTGTATACAGCTCCTCCTCCTGTGTGTGTATATACTGTATACAGCTCCTTCTCATGTGTGTGTATATACTGTATACAGCTCCTCCTCCTGTGTGTGTATATACTGTATACAGCTCCTTCTCATGTGTGTGTATATACTGTATACAGCTCCTCCTCCTGTCTGTGTGTATATACTGTATACAGCTCCTCCTCCTCCTGTGTGTGTATATACTGTATACAGCTCCTCCTCCTCCTCCTGTAGATAACCCTTTCCTCTCCTCCTCAGAGACGCCACCATGTTTGAGACGTGTGATTGGGAGGATGAGGATGTGACCTCTGGCCCAGTGATGTCTGAGGAAGGGAAGATGTCCTGCACCCGGGAGAAGGTGACCCTCATAATACATCCTCCAGAGCTGCACTCACTATTCTGCTGTTACATCCTGTCTTATCCTCCAGAGCTGCACTCACTTTTCTGCTGTTACATCCTGTCTCATGCTCCAGAGCTGCATTCACTATTCTGCTGTTACATCATGTCTCATCCTCCAGAGCTGCACTCACTATTCTGCTGTTACATCTTGTCTCATGCTCCAGAGCTGCACTCTTCTGCTGTTACATTCTGTCTAGGGATGAGCGAACTTTTGAAAAGCTCGTTTCGATCTGGCGAACTTTCGTGAAGTTCGGCTTGCGTCCGAACCGAAAACGGACCTTGCTCTAACGGTTGAATAATTGCAGCTACAATAGTGGGAGTGTGATAGGGTATAGTGTCGTTTAGTTGCAGTTGCTATTACAATGAAAAAAGTGTGTGTGGGGGGGGGGGGGGGGAATTGCAAAAATAATAATAATAAAAAAAAACTTATAAAAAAGTTAAAAAAAATTAATAGGAATAATAAAATTTAGTGAATAAAAGTGCCAAAATAGTGACAAAAAATATTGAAAACAAAAGTTTATGAGGAGAATGCGGCAGCACTTGATTGCACCCAGGCCAGTATTGTTGAGGAGCAGGAGGAGGCAGCAGTTGATTGCTCTCAGGCCAGAATTATTGAGGAGAGACTACTTGAGGAGCAGGAGGAGGCAGCAGTTGATTGATTCCAGGCCAGTATTATTAAAAACAGACTACTTGAGGAGCAGGAGGAGGCAGCAGTTGATTGATTCCAGGCCAGTATTATTGAGGAGAGGCTACTTGAGGAGGAGGCAGCAGTTGATCGATTCCAGGCCAGTATTATTGAGGAGAGGCTACTTGAGAAGCAGGAGGAGGAGGCAGCAGTTGATTGATTCCAGGCCAGTATTATTGAGGAGAGGCTACTTGAGAAGCAGGAGGAGGAGGCAGCAGTTGATCGATTCCAGGCCAGTATTATTGAGGAGAAGCTACTTGAGGAGCAGGAGGAGGAGGCAGCAGTTGATCGATTCCAGGCCAGTATTATTGAGGAGAGGCTACTTGAGGAGGAGGCAGCAGTTGATCGATTCCAGGCCAGTATTATTGAGGAGAGGCTACTTGAGAAGCAGGAGGAGGAGGCAGCAGTTGATTGATTCCAGGCCAGTATTATTGAGGAGAGGCTACTTGAGAAGCAGGAGGAGGAGGCAGCAGTTGATCTATTCCAGGCCAGTATTATTGAGGAGAAGCTACTTGAGGAGCAGGAGGAGGAGGCAGCAGTTGATCGATTCCAGGCCAGTATTATTGAGGAGAGGCTACTTGAGGAGCAGGAGGAGGAGGCAGCAGTTGATCGATTCCAGGCCAGTATTATTGAGGAGAGGCTACTTGAGGAGCAGGAGGAGGAGGCAGCAGTTGATCGATTCCAGGCCAGTATTATTGAGGAGAGGCTACTTGGGCAGGAGGCAGAAGTTGATTGATTCCATGTCAGTATTGTTGAGGAGAGGCTACTTGGGGTGGAGGCAGCAGTTGATTGATTCCATGTCAGTATTGTTGAGGAGAGGCTACTTGAGAAGGAGGAGGCAGCAGTTGATTGATTCCATGTCAGTATTGTTGAGGAGAGGCTACTTGAGGAGGAGGAAGAGGCAGCAGTTGATTGATTCCATGTCAGTATTGTTGAGGAGAGGCTACTTGAGGAGCAGGAGAAGGCAGCAGTTGATCGATTCCAGGCCAGTATTATTAAAAACAGACAAGTTGAGATGGCAGCTTCCACCCAGTATGTTTCCAAATAGACAATTTATGGTGGGGGCATTAGTAGGAGTAGTAATCTTTTGGACCCAGAAGGACCTAGTACAGACAACTGAAGTTTGAAGCTAAGGATATGCATGTGTGTAAAAATCATTCTGTAAACATGACAACACGTTGATGTAGAGTTCAGCACCCCTCTTATGGTGCGTTCACACCTACAGGATCTGCAACCTCACCCTATGGGTACCTTCACATGTGGCTGCGGGTCTGCTGAGTAAAATCCACAGGGCCTTTTTATACCGTTCACCAAATGGCATTCAGTACTAGGGTGCCGGCCGGACATACGCAGTTCAGTTGAAGGACAGCAGCCTCCGTGATATATACCCCATAGACAGCCTTATTCCACTCGTTACTGCATGAGAGGCGTGAAATCATTTGCACACAGAAGAAACCCATCGGGATTTGCGGTGCAAGATTTCACTACTCTCATGATATCCACAAAATACCTCAAGAACAGTTAGTACCCGCTCACAAAACGGTGAGTAGTGTTCCTTGGCACGGGTGCCAGGGATAGAACCCCACGGCTATAGTTCACAAAAGGTGAAATCCACACTTTTTGAAGCATAGTCGTGGGGATTATTTTAGGGTTGCTACTGTTCTTGGGGTATGGGTTGGACGGTGCACTGGTGTGAGGCATTAATCTGGTGTGGAGATGTGAAATGGCCAACACACCATGGGCATCAAATTTGGAAATGGGGATAATTTTTTTTCAAATGTATCCGAATTAAGTTGGGAATTTTTAAGGTGATTTTTTTTTTAAAAAAATTGGGGTCTAAAGGGGGGAACATTACTTAAGTTAAATTACGTATTTTTACGTTGGGCACATATTTAGGATATTAAGGTCAATTTCTTGGACACACGGATTGCCATGCAAGACGGGTGACTGATGACTTAGTCATTCACATCAGGCAGGGGGGTGGTATAATCCGATGTAATCCAGGCACGATTCATCTTCACAAAAGTGAGCATCTCCACACTGTGGCAAGAGAGCCTCGTTCTTTGCGGTGTTATGATGTTACCCGCCGCACTAAATACCCTCTCTGATGCCACACTACTGGCTGGGCAGGACAGCAGAGCCAAGGCAAACTCTGCCAGTGGAGGCCAAATCTCGAGTTTCTCTGCCCAGTACTGCACGGGGTCGGTGACACTTTGGGGCAGGGTAGTATCAAGGTAGGCAGTGACCTGGTGGCTGAGCTCATGCTGGTCCACGCCATGAGTCCGGTGCTGTGTCCTTTCTTCACCAGCTGGCTGCATGAAATCGCTCATGAGGGCTTGCAGGCTGTAGCGACTTCTGACGCCTCCACTAGTGGTGGTGGGAGTGGAGCGCGCTGGTTCCCCCCCAGAGGATGTTGTCTGGGAACCTGGCTGATCTCGCTGGTAAGTTAAGACCAACTGACTGGTGAACATGTCCCTGTAGTACACCAGTTTAGCCTCCCCCTGTGATGGCGGGAAGAATTCTGCCATTTTGCGGCGGAAGCAAGGGTCCAACAGGGTGGCCAGCCAGTATTGGTCCCTCTGGCGGATGTCCACAATCCGGCTATCATTCCGCAGACACTCCCGCAGACACCTTGCCATCTGCACCAAGGACAATGACCGCCTCTCCTCTCCACTGTCCTCAGTGTAGTTCCAGGGTCTGCTGGGGTCTTCCTCCTCTTCCTCTACCACGTCATCCTCCATCTCCTCCTGTGATGGAGAGGCAGAGAAGCCAGGTGGCGGTGTGCGGAATGGCTGGGCGTAGACATCTTCCTCCTCCTCAACCTCCATCTGCACTTCATCCAGCTCTGGGCTCAAGGCGATGTTTAGCGTTGGAGTTGTGGCCTGGGAATCCTCGCTGATGTTGCTCAGCGCACTTTCAAGAACATGGAGGAGTGGGATGATGTCATTGATCCCATAGTCCTGCCTGCTCACAAAGAGAGTCGCGTCCTCAAAAGGGATCAACAATTGTCAGACTTCCAAGTAACACACTGGCAGTTAATGCGGGAAGTCGCAGTGTGGCGTGAAGCTGCCTGATTGCCCCATGAGGTAGTCTGTTACGGCTGACCTTTGCTCGTACAGGCGGTTGAGCATATGGAGAGCAGAATTCCAGCGGGTTGGCACGTCGCAGATTAGCCGATGTTGGGGCATACCGTGCTGTCTCTGGATTCTGAGCAGGGTGTTCCTGGCAGCGTCGGAGTGGCTGAAGTGTTTGCACACTCTACGTGACATCCTCAGAAGGTCATGTAGTGCATGAAATGATTGGAGAAACCTCTGCACTATGAGGTTGATCACATGTGCCATACAAGGTGTATGAGTCAGCCCTCCCCGCTGAACTGCAGAGACAATGTTCCTCCCGTTGTCCACTACGACACTTCCCACCGTTAGTCGACGTGGGGTCAGCCATTCAGCTATCTCCTCCCTGATGGTCCGGAGGAGCTCCTGTCCACTGTGGCTTCGTTGACCCAGGCTCACCAAATGGAGGACAGCCTGAGAGCGGCGGGCCTGACATCGGTGGTAAGACACTGGGTCAGGTTGGACTGCAGTGGTGGTGGAGGCAGAACTTGTGCTACCCGCTGCTGGCCCCCTAAAGCACCGGGGAGGTGACAGTGGCAAGAATGGGCCGACTTCCTGATGGTCTCCTGGGAGGATGTTGACCCAATGGGCAGTAACTGCCATGTACTGCCCTTGCCCATAATTAGAGGACCAGACATCAGCACTCAGGTGCACGGTCTTGGACACCGAGAGTCCCAATGAGTCGCCAACCTTTCTCTTCACATAACTGTGCAGTGATGGGACAGCTTTGCTCGAGAAGTAGTGGCGGCTGGGGACTCGCCATCTGGGGTGCGCACACGCCACGACATCCCTGAGAGGCTGGGAGTCCACAATATTAAATGGCAGGGACTGAAGCACCAGCAGCTTAACCAGGTGTCCGGCCAGTTTCTGGGCCATGGGATGGCTGCTGCAGTACACCTGACGTTTGGCCATGGACTCTGTCAGGGATTGCTGCCTCATTAGGTGTGTACATGGCAGTGATACTGTGCTGCTGCTGGCAACTGAGGCTGACGAGGCCTGAGCTCCAGTGACAGGATGCTGCATGATGGGATCTGCAGTGTATGGTGCATCCTGACAGCAGGTGGTATTGGGGTCACGGTTTTTCCAGGCCTGTTGGTGTTGCCTTTCCATGTGCTTCCTCATGGATGTTGTCCCAAGATTATCACCCCTGCCACGACTGACCCTCTCATTGCACAGCAGGCACAGAGCGATGTGTTTATCTGTCCCCAGCCGAAAGAACTGCCAGACGACAGAGGACCGTGGTTTGCTGCCAGCCACGGGGGGTCTTGCTGGTTGTTCACTGCCACCGCTGCCTGAGGGTCCCCTCTCAGGACCAAGGCTTGGAGGTAATGGACTCTGCCTGGTAGATTGTCTTCTACCCCTCCCTCTTGTGCCTCGCTTCCTTGCACCAGTGGGATGTTGCTGCTTCGGTAGCACCTCACTTTCCTCCCCTGATGACGCTGAGGATAATGGTGCTTGAGGGCGCCACGTCCGATCGGCGACATCATCACCACCACTGCTACTGTCCTCCAGGGGCTGGGACAGGATCTCAGGTGTGGTACTGGATGCCCCACCCTGGCTTACAGCCACCACCTCCTCTGCAGCCTCTGCACGTTCCACCTGCTGACTTTGGTGGACTACCTCCTCCTCATCATCACTAAAAAGTAGTAGAGAATCCAAAGGCAGATCAAGATTTGCCAACAGTTCCCTGGCAGAAGGTGCCCCAGAGGTGGGTGGCATAGTAATAACAGGGGACGGGGCAGAGGACTGTCGCTGACCGTCCCATGTAAGGGTGGTGTCGGATGATCCAGCCGACCTCGTTTGGGAGCTTTGGGCGGTGGAAGTGGAGGATTGGGTAAGCCAATCTAGAACCGCTGGCTGTGTGGTTCTTACATGACCCGTGGGCGTCTGGGGTAGCTGCACCCTGCTGCCACGCCTGTTGCCTCGGCTGCCGCCGGGCCTGGTGCTGCCACTTCTCCTACCCTCACCGCCTGCCGTTGCAGTCCTTGCCTGGGAAGTGCTGGAAGTAGGACGCTTGGACATAGTTTGGTTGGTGTAAATTTTGAAAAAGAAATAATCTATTGGGCAGAAGGCACAAAGTTTCAGTGACTATTGCTTTGTGGGTTGGAGGCACCCAGCAAAGTAGAAATGTGCAGGTTATCCCAAAAAAACTATTATTTTTTATTTTTTAACTTTTTTGGTTGCGGGTGTCTAAACGGGTTTGATGGCAACCAGCAGAGCACAAACGGACAGCTTTTGTGGGGCGCTGACTTCGCCTCAAATAGAACGGCTGATCACAAACAACCAAGCAAACTTTTATTTATTTATTTTTTTCTTGAAGTCTTTTTTTTTTAAACTTTTTTGCTTGCGGCTATACGCGGTTAACGGCACCCAGCAGAACAGCAACGTCTAGCGTCTCCTCTCTTGTCACGGAACAGTAGCTGGTTCAATGCTACGTGTTCTGAGTGACTCTTCTCCCTTTTCTCTCCCTATCTCTCCCTAGATATCACGATTTTTGAGTTAGATGCCTATTTATCCCTCTCTCTACCTATCTCTCCCTCTCTCTACCTATCTCTCCCTCTCTCTACCTATCTCTCCCTCTCTCTGCCTATCTCTCCCTCTCTCTACCTAACTCTTGATTTCTCAGCCTCTTTCACTATGTATGAGCTTATCAAGCTTTCCCTGGATCTTGCGACTTTTTTATTTTTTTTTATCTTCCTCTCTCCGGCTTCTCTCACAAACAATATATACTCCTTCTCTATCTCTCCCTGTACTTATCCAGTTGTTTGGATATGTAATCTATGTGTTTTCCCTCTCTGAGGAACTGCAGCCAGGCTCAGGCACTTCCTGTTCCTGTAGTGACGTCACACACCTTGATATTCACATAAAAACAGGATACAGAGGATTATAGGAGAAATAAAGTACAGTTTTGCGATGCCATTGTGATTTTAACAAGATTTGTAACGAACTTTCTCAAAGTTCAGTTCGGTACTGAACCGAACTTTTTGCAAAGTTCGTAACAAATCTGGTTTAGTAACGGTTTGGTTCGCTCATCCCTAATCCTGTCTCATCCGCCAGAGCTGCACTCACTATTCTGCTGTTACATCATGTCTCATCCTCCAGAGCAGCAGTCACTATTCTGCTGTTACATCATGTCTCATCCGCCAGAGCTGCACTCACTATTCTGCTGTTACATCATGTCTCATCCGCCAGAGCTGCACTCACTGTTCTGCTGTTACATCATGGCTCATCCTCCAGAGCTGCACTCACTATTCTGCTGTTACATCATGTCTCATCCGCCAGAGCTGCACTCACTATTCTGCTGTTACATCATGTCTCATCCGCCAGAGCTGCACTCACTGTTCTGCTGTTACATCATGGCTCATCCTCCAGAGCTGCACTCACTATTCTGCTGTTACATCCTGTCTCATCCTCCAGAGCTGCACTCACTAGTCTTGCATGACTGATTGAGCCCTCTGGGCAGGAGGATATACACATAGGTGGGGTGACATGACTGATGGACATACAGGTGAGGTCATGACTGCTGGATACACAGATAGGTGGGGTTCACATGACTGGTGGACATACAGGTGAGGTCACATGACTGATGGATACACAGATAGGTGGGGGTCACATGACTGATGTAGCCCTCTGGGCAGGAGGATATAAAGATATGTGTATATCCATCAGTCATGTGACCCCCCCCCCCCCCCCCCCCCCCCACCTATGACATGTTTTCTTCTGTATCCACAGGAGACAACCAGCAGGAAGAAGCGGCTGAAGAGGAATCTGCATCTCCTGGAGGTCCTGCGCTCCCTGAACACCCCCAGTGCTGTAATTCCGGACCTCCCCCCACCACCAGAGGCCACGCCTCCCAAGAGACCCCGGAAGAGCGCACCAGGTCCGATTACATGGCCTACAACCTAATCATTGTATGGATATCCTGAGTATTTATTACTCTATGTGAGAATAGAGTATAAAGGGAGGGGTCGCTGCCGGGGCATCGTTACTCCCCCCGGGGGAGGGGTCGCTGCCGGGGTGTTGATACTTCCCCCCCCCCCCCCCCCCCCCCCCCCCCCCTCGCTACCGGGCCATCGCTACTCTCCCCCCGGGGTCGGCCATGGTATCGCTACTCTCCCCCCGGGGTCGGCCATGGTATCGCTACTCTCCCCCCGGGGTCGGCCATGGTATCGCTACTCTCCCCCCGGGGGTGGGGTCGGCCATGGTATCGCTACTCTCCCCCCGGGGGTGGGGTCGGCCATGGTATCGCTACTCTCCCCCCGGGGGTGGGGTCGGCCATGGTATCGCTACTCTCCCCCCGGGGGTGGGGTCGGCCATGGTATCGCTACTCTCCCCCCGGGGGTGGGGTCGGCCATGGTATCGCTACTCTCCCCCCGGGGGTGGGGTCGGCCATGGTATCGCTACTCTCCCCCCGGGGGTGGGGTCGGCCATGGTATCGCTACTCTCCCCCCGGGGGTGGGGTCGGCCATGGTATCGCTACTCTCCCCCCGGGGGTGGGGTCGGCCATGGTATCGCTACTCTCCCCCCGGGGGTGGGGTCGGCCATGGTATCGCTACTCTCCCCCCGGGGGTGGGGTCGGCCATGGTATCGCTACTCTCCCCCCGGGGGTGGGGTCGGCCATGTGCATCGCTACTCTCCCCCCGGGGGTGGGGTCGGCCATGGCATCGCTACTCTCCCCCCGGGGGTGGGGTCGGCCATGGCATCGCTACTCTCCCCCCGGGGGTGGGGTCGGCCATGGCATCGCTACTCTCCCCCCGGGGGTGGGGTCGGCCATGGCATCGCTACTCTCCCCCCGGGGGTGGGGTCGGCCATGGCATCGCTACTCTCCCCCCGGGGGTGGGGTCGGCCATGGCATCGCTACTCTCCCCCCGGGGGTGGGGTCGGCCATGGCATCGCTACTCTCCCCCCGGGGGTGGGGTCGGCCATGGCATCGCTACTCTCCCCCCGGGGGTGGGGTCGGCCATGGCATCGCTACTCTCCCCCCGGGGGTGGGGTCGGCCATGGCATCGCTACTCTCCCCCCGGGGGTGGGGTCGGCCATGGCATCGCTACTCTCCCCCCGGGGGTGGGGTCGGCCATGGCATCGCTACTCTCCCCCCGGGGGTGGGGTCGGCCATGGCATCGCTACTCTCCCCCCGGGGGTGGGGTCGGCCATGGCATCGCTACTCTCCCCCCGGGGGTGGGGTCGGCCATGGCATCGCTACTCTCCCCCCGGGGGTGGGGTCGGCCATGGCATCGCTACTCTCCCCCCGGGGGTGGGGTCGGCCATGGCATCGCTACTCTCCCCCCGGGGGTGGGGTCGGCCATGGCATCGCTACTCTCCCCCCGGGGGTGGGGTCGGCCATGGCATCGCTACTCTCCCCCCGGGGGTGGGGTCGGCCATGGCATCGCTACTCTCCCCCCGGGGGTGGGGTCGGCCATGGCATCGCTACTCTCCCCCCGGGGGTGGGGTCGGCCATGGCATCGCTACTCTCCCCCCGGGGGTGGGGTCGGCCATGGCATCGCTACTCTCCCCCCGGGGGTGGGGTCGGCCATGGCATCGCTACTCTCCCCCCGGGGGTGGGGTCGGCCATGGCATCGCTACTCTCCCCCCGGGGGTGGGGTCGGCCATGGCATCGCTACTCTCCCCCCGGGGGTGGGGTCGGCCATGGCATCGCTACTCTCCCCCCGGGGGTGGGGTCGGCCATGGCATCGCTACTCTCCCCCCGGGGGTGGGGTCGGCCATGGCATCGCTACTCTCCCCCCGGGGGTGGGGTCGGCCATGGCATCGCTACTCTCCCCCCGGGGGTGGGGTCGGCCATGGCATCGCTACTCTCCCCCCGGGGGTGGGGTCGGCCATGGCATCGCTACTCTCCCCCCGGGGGTGGGGTCGGCCATGGCATCGCTACTCTCCCCCCGGGGGTGGGGTCGGCCATGGTATCGCTACTCGGTCGGCCATGGTATCGGTATGTCCTGTGACCGTCTCTTCTCTCCTCAGATGTGATGAGCCCAGAATCCTCCCCGGAGGATGAGTGCCCCCTGCAGGACACAGAGCGGCTGAGCCGTCGGCAGTGGAGGAACAAGCTGAAGAACAAGAGGAGGAATCGCAACAAGTTCAAGGTGGTGACGGGAAGAGACAGACAGCAGGGGGCGCCAGCCGGGGACCAGGGAGCAGGGACCCCCTCAGAGGTGGAAGAGACTCCTCCTAATCCTAACAGGAAAGAGAAGCAGAATGGGAAGGTCCTGCCGGATAAAGGAGCTGAGAGCCCTTCCCCCACGGGGCCCCAGGGGAAGCAGCCAGGGGCCGGGGGCCACAGCTCACAGCCGGTCACCCCTCGGGATAGAGCCAGGCTGCAGAAACTGAGAAAGATGATGCAATGTCAGACCGGAGCCAAAAGAACAGAGAGCCCCGACCAGGAGGAGACAGACCCCCACACCAAGGGGCAGCAAGAGGCCGAGAACCACAGAACAGAGACCCCCGACCAGGAGGAGACAGACCCCCACCCCAAGGAGGCTGGCAGGGACCGCTCTGCAGAGCTGCGCTCTCGTATGGAGCAGAAGCTGAACTCTGCACGCTTCCGCTACATCAACCAGCAGCTATACACGTCTAGCAGCCAGGATGCCCACCGTCTCTTCCTGCAGGACCCCCAGGCCTTTACCCTCTACCACAGCGGCTTCTCCCAGCAGCTTCAGCGCTGGCCCGTCAACCCCATCACCCAGATCATCAAGTACATCAAAAACAGGTCAGTGTGCCTCCCCTGCTCCCGCTCGTCCTCTCCTCCCCCGCTCGTCCTCTCCTCCCCCGCTCGTCCTCTCCTCCCCCGCTCGTCCTCTCCTCCCCCGCTCGTCCTCTCCTCCCCCGCTCGTCCTCTCCACCCCGGCTCCTCCTCTCCACCCCCGCTCCTCCTCTCCTCCCCCGCTCGTCCTCTCCACCCCCGCTCCTCCTCTCCTCCCCCGCTCCTCCTCTCCTCCCCCGCTCGTCCTCTCCACCCCCGCTCCTCCTCTCCTCCCCCGCTCCTCCTCTCCTCCCCCGCTCCTCCTCTCCACCCCCGCTCCTCCTCTCCACCCCCGCTCCTCCTCTCCTCCCCCGCTCCTCCTCTCCTCCCCCGCTCCTCCTCTCCTCCCCCGCTCCTCCTCTCCTCCCCCGCTCCTCCTCTCCTCCCCCGCTCCTCCTCTCCTCCCCCGCTCCTCCTCTCCTCCCCCGCTCCTCCTCTCCTCCCCTGCTCCCGCTCGTCCTCTCCTCCCCTGCTCCCGCTCGTCCTCTCCTCCCCTGCTCCCGCTCGTCCTCTCCTCCCCTGCTCCCGCTCGTCCTCTCCTCCCCTGCTCCCGCTCGTCCTCTCCTCCCCTGCTCCCGCTCGTCCTCTCCTCCCCTGCTCCCGCTCGTCCTCTCCTCCTCTCCTCCCCTGGACCCTAGGGATGAGCCGACCCGTGGAAATTTGGGTTCAGACAAACTTGGGGGGGGGGGGGGGGGGGGGGTCTGGTTCAGGTACCTGGAGTTGACACTAACCCCATTGAAGTTGATGGCTGTAAAACATGGGCAGTATGGTGTAGAGGGCTATACATGGGGGCAAGAACAGGAAAATTGCCCTTCTGGTAATGGGGTGGGAAAAGGTAGCGGGCACTAGGACCTGTGGGCTGAAGACGTGCGCTAATTGTCCTTTTTAGCAGCTGGAAGATAGTGTTTAGCTCATTGCTGTTCACAATAATTCCCGGAGTTACACACTCACTGTCAGCGGTCACAATAATTCCCCAAGTTACACACTCACTGTCAGCGGTCACAATAATTCCCCAAGTTACACACTCACTGTCAGCATTACGCGGCTCTTTTTTTTGTCAGTGTTCACAATAATTGAGTGCACACAAAATGAAAGGCAACTCAAAGAAGGGAGGTATCGATGGAGCTGCTGGTGGTGGCGATGGAGCTGCTGTTGGTGGTGATGGGGTTTCTGGTTGTGATGGAGCTGCTGGTGGCAGCGATGGTGGTGATGGAGTTGCTGGAGGTGGCGGTGAGGCTGCTGGTGGTAGCGGTGGGGCTTCTGGTGGCGATGGAGCTGGTGGCGGTGGGGCTGCTGCTGGTGGTGGTGGTGGTGATGGAGCTGTTGGTGGTGGGGGATCATATATCTGTACCAGCCAGGCACCCAAATCTACCAGCTTGCTCTTGTCTAGCAGACGGCAGGGACTGTAGTACCGTTCAGTAGGCCTTACTACTGTTCCAGTCCCACCTGCTTCTCCGCTGCAGAAAGCAGAGATCACTCGACCTCTCCCCCTCCAGATCGGCTGAGCAGTATGAGCCCTATGGAGCAGCCACTATTGCTGTATGATGACGTCTGTTGGAAGATACCGCAGGACATCTATGACTATGAAACCCAAGCGCCAACTGCGTCCGCTATCTGCAGCATGGAGTCCGATAAGGAGGGCAGCGGTGAGGGGGCAGCCCATGTGTGGAGTGAGGATGAGGTTCTAAACCCCACATGGATAGAAGCACGTGACAGTCTGGAGTAGGAAGTGGAGGTCACACAGCCCCCAGGAAAAGAGGGAGCAGGGTGCAAAAGCCCAGTAGGTGGTCTGTAGCCGGGACGCTGACTGCTAATGGCCACCGCGCCCAGGGATGGAGCACATCAAGCCCAGCTCAGAGCAGCTCTCTGGTGTGGTCTGTAGCCAGGACGCTGACTGCTAATGGCCACAGCGCCCAGGGATAGAGCACATCAAGCCCAGCTCAGCGCAGCTCTCTGGTGCGGCATTTCTTCAGGAAAAATGCTGACGAGAAGACACAAGTGGTTTGCACGTTTTCCTTCAAAGCCTCAAGTTAGCCGTACATCTTAATCTGACCACCGCTTGTATGACCAGGGACATCAGAGATCCGGAAACATCTGAGCACCACCCTGTATGACCAGGGACATCAGAGACCAGGAAACATCTGAGCACCGCCCTGTATGACCAGGGACATCAGAGACCCGGAAACATCTGAGCACCGCCCTGTATGACCAGGGACATCAGAGACCCGGAAACATCTGAGCACCGCCCTGTATGACCAGGGACATCAGAGACCCGGAAACATCTGAGCACCACCCTGTATGACCAGGGACATCAGAGACCAGGAAACATCTGAGCACCGCCCTGTATGACCGGGGACATCAGAGACCCGGAAACATCTGAGCACCGCCTGCATGACCAGGAAACATCTGAGCACCGCCCTGTATGACCAGGGACATCAGAGACCAGGGACATCAGAGACCAGGAAACATCTGAGCACCACCCTGTATGACCTGGGACATCAGAGACCAGGAAACATCTGAGCACCACCCTGTATGACCAGGGACATCAGAGACCAGGAAACATCTGAGCACCACCCTGTATGACCAGGGACATCAGAGACCAGGAAACATCTGAGCACCACCTGTATGACCAGGGACATCAGAGACCCGGAAACATCTGAGCACCGCCCTGTATGACCAGGGACATCAGAGACCCGGAAACATCTGAGCACCACCCTGTATGACCAGGGACATCAGAGACCCGGAAACATCTGAGCACCACCCTGTATGACCTGGGACATCAGAGACCAGGAAACATCTGAGCACCACCCTGTATGACCAGGGACATCAGAGACCAGGAAACATCTGAGCACCACCCTGTATGACCAGGGACATCAGAGACCCGGAAACATCTGAGCACCGCCTGTATGACCAGGGACATCAGAGACCAGGAAACATCTGAGCACCCCCCTGTATGACCAGGGACATCAGAGACCAGGAAACATCTGAGCACCACCCTGTATGACCAGGGACATCAGAGACCAGGAAACATCTGAGCACCACCCTGTATGACCAGGGACATCAGAGACCAGGAAACATCTGAGCACCACCCTGTATGACCAGGGACATCAGAGACCAGGAAACATCTGAGCACCGCCCTGTATGACCAGGGACATCAGAGACCAGGAAACATCTGAGCACTACCCTGTATGACCAGGGACATCAGTGCATCAGACACCCGGAAACATTTGAGATTCCTTCCACTTCTTCCTTCACCCTCCTGAGTGATGGGGACGCCTGTCTACCCTTAAAGGGATATGATGGGACCCCTGGCAACACCGGGTATCTTCACACCATCTGCGGGAAGCATTCAGCTTTCCATCCCCAAACACTGTACATACAGATGACGTCCGCCCCACACCCACCAGCCCTGTTGCTGGAGCATGTAGAAATGCTGTCCTTTGAATCTTCCCATTCTGGCTGGTGGAGACGAGTGGTTATTAAAGATACTGATGGGGACTGCTGTTCCAGAGTTATAGGCCCATCCATAATCTGCAACACGTCACAGTGCCATGTGATGCCCAGAACATCCTGCCGGATGCGATGACCCTCTCTCCCTGCTGGAGTGTTCCGGGCTGCGCTGCTCTGTAACTTTGACCTTCCAACCCACCAACTCCTACGTGATGTACCCACAAGGTTGAACGCCACGTTTCGTATGCTGCAGAACACGTGGGTGAGTGGTGGTGTGGTGTGGTTTCCTGCTGTGAATACACTGATATTATGGGCAGAGCTACCACTCCCATCCTATGCCCTCTCAAGAAAACCCTCCAGGCCATCGTGGGTGATGTGATGGTGCCACACGGGGAAGAATGCCCATTTACACAGTTGTCAGGTGGTTCTGTGGCTCGGAGGGGAGGGTTAGCATGGCTGCAATGTGGAGCACCTTCATGAGTCCCCCACAACATCCACCATCTCCATCTAATATGTTCTGTCTATAACGCAGCAATGAAGGCAATGGGATCAGTTTCCCTTCTTAGTAGCAGTGCCCTTGCTCCTTACACTACTCTTCACAGGAATGGCAGCTGGACCTGGGACTTACTGGCCACAGCTGTCGATGACTAAGGGTCCTATTTCATGGGCCGAAGAGGGCCCGATCAACGATGTAAAACGAGCGGCGATCTGCTAGATCGCCACTCGTTTACTGGGCCTATTCCACGGCCCAATGATCGTTGAGCGAGGGCTGTAAGGACATCGTTACCAATGTCCTTGCAGCAATACATTTCCTGGCTGCAGGGCTTGTCCTCCACTCCGTCTCCTCCCCGGGTCCCTTGCGCTGTATCTTCTGAATGGCCGGTCAGCTGACAGGCCACACTCAGCCAATCACAGGCCGCCGCGGTCCCGGCCTGTGATTGGCTGAGCGCTCCGCCAGCTGACTTGCCATTCAGAGGATAGAGCGAGCGTGCGAAGCCTGCACAGGTAATGTATGATGATGCTGCTGCTTCTTCTCAAATCGTCAGTCGCCCGCCGCGCACGGCTATTCAACCGTAGCGATGCGCGGTGGGGGAACGATGATTTTAGGTCTGGCCCTAAATCTCTATTTCACCGAACGATAATTGGCCGAATGGGGCCGATCCTGCCGATTATCGTTACTGTGGAATAGGGCCCTTATTCACATATTCACTTGCCACATTGGTCAGTGACTAACTCTCGGATTTACTGGCCACAGCAGTTGATGTAATGGAGTCAGTCAGGTTTTCCAGGCCCAGCTCTCCCCCGACCTAGCAATAGTGGCCGCACCCTCTCCCTATACTAGTCTGCTCTGAATGGTGGTGCCCCCTGCTGGTATACAGTGGGATCACGTGTCCCGCCTGTCCCAATTACTGCCCATACCAGGCAAGGCTTCCCTAGTCATCAGTCCCATCATCCTCTGACCCCTCTGCTGCCGTCGTCATTCCCATCATCCTCTGACCTCTGTGTTGTGGTCTCTTCCAGGTCGCCCTCCCTAGTGGTCGCAGACTTTGGCTGTGGTGATGCCCTCCTGGCGCGGAGTGTTCGTAACAAGGTTCATTCCTTTGACTTGGTGGCTCTGAACGATTGGGTCACAGTGTGCGACATAGCGGAGGTGAGTTCTCCCAGCATGCCTCATTCTGGGGCTGCGGCTCCGCCAGGATCGGGTGAGGAGGCTGGGTATAAGAGAATCTCATGCAAAAACAAAAAAAGATATTACTAGACTCCCCGATCCCCGCTGCTCCTCGATTCAGCAACCAGATGGAACCCCCGGCTGACACAGGAGGGTTCTCTCTCTGTCTTTGGGGACGGTGTCTAATCGTCTCCCTCTAACTCCTTTGGCTGATGATCTTGCTGTTTCCTTGAAGGTGGTGTCTGATGTGGGGGGTCTCCATCTTCTGGACGGGGCCTCTTGTGGGGGGGGGGGGGGGAGGGGCTGTGTATATGATGTGTGGAGTCTCGCTCTCTCCGGGGGGCTGTGTATATGATGCGTGCAGTCTCGCTCTCTCTCTCTCTCCCCGGGGGGGCTGTGTATATGATGTGTGGAGTCTCGCTCTCTAACCCCGGCGGGCTGTGTATATGATGCGTGGAGTCTCGCTCTCTCTCCCCGGGGGCTGTGTATATGATGCGTGGAGTCTCGCTCTCTCCCCGGGGGCTGTGTATATGATGCGTGGAGTCTCGCTCTCTCTCTCTCTCCCCGGGGGCTGTGTATATGATGCGTGGAGTCTCGCTCTCTCTCTCTCTCCCCGGGGGCTGTGTATATGATGCGTGGAGTCTCGCTCTCTCTCTCCCCGGGGGCTGTGTATATGATGCGTGGAGTCTCGCTCTCTCTCTCTCCCCGGGGGCTGTGTATATGATGCGTGGAGTCTCGCTCTCTCTCTCTCCCCGGGGGCTGTGTATATGATGCGTGGAGTCTCGCTCTCTCTCTCTCCCCGGGGGCTGTGTATATGATGCGTGGAGTATCGCTCTCTCTCTCCCTGGGGGGGGGGGGGGGGGGGGGGGAAGATTGCTGTGTATATGATGAGTCTCGCTTTCTCCCCGTGGGGTGGTGTATGGTGCATGGAGTCTCGCTCTCTCTCCCGGGGTGGGGGGGAGGGGGGTGGTGGCTGTGTATATGATGTGTGGAGTCTCGCTGTCTCCCCGGGGGGTGGGGGGAGCTGTGTATATGATGCGTGGAGTCTCGCTCTCTGATGGTCTCTGTCTCCTCAGGTGCCGCTGCAGGATGCCTCGGTGGATGTTGGCGTCTTCTGTCTCTCTTTGATGGGGACGAATGTCAGTGATTTCTTGGAGGAGGCGAATCGTGTCTTGAAGCCGGGGTGGGTAATGATGTCATCGGAAACTTCTGTTAGGACGAGTCTTACCTATACTGCCCCCTGACTGTCAGGACGAGTTTTACCTATACTGCCCCCCTGACTGTCAGCATAATTGCTCTGCTCTGTCTCTTCTCTGTAGTGGGGTGTTACTTGTCGCTGAGGTCAGCAGCCGGTTTGATGATGTTAGACAGTTCCTCAGTGCGATGTCACAGTTGGGCTTCAAGGCACTCCATAAGGTAACGTGAGGTCATTCTGCTGTCATGTTTGGGGTCCCCTCCTACAGTGAACTGCACACTACGCCCAGTCGTGATAGTGTGTAGTGTGATAGCTCGTTCACATGGGGGGGGGGTAATATTGTGACGCTGATGTTGCTAGTGGACGGGGCCCCAGACAGGGTGTTGCCGGGCGAGGCGATAATAGTCTTGCTGCCTCTTTCTCTCCTCAGAACACAGAGAATTCGCATTTCTACCTCTTTGAGTTCAGTAAGACGGGCCGAGCACGTAATGCCACCAGCCACCCAGGACTGCAGCTGAGGCCATGTCTCTACAAGAAGAGATAGAGGAAGAGACGCTGTCGCAAATAAACTTATATCTTGGATTATGTCTAATTTACTACTTTTAGGTATTGAGGTTCCTGTGCCTCTCCTCCCTCAGCCATGAGATTTTCCAAAGACTCTGCCTCTCCTCCTTCATCCTTATGTTCAAACTCTAACCCTCTAAGCAGAGCGCACTGAGCATGAGCAGAACGTTATACAATTAGTGGCATCTGTCATAGACTAGAAGGCCTGTACCACCCTACAAAGACCTGCAACACAGTCCATGAAGGACAAAAAGAATCCTGTGACATCTACCCTCAATGAGGTAAAACTGAGAAATAAAAGCAACTCTATTCAGTTATTGGCCAATGGTATGGATTTATGGAACTCTCGTTGGACTTTGCACTCATGTTATTCTGGGAGGCTCTCCGTTGGACTTTTATGCCCTCAATGCTACTGTACATGTTCAGCACTGTAAAAGTGTTTCTTTTGATATGTTTGTAACCCCTTATCTTCCAAAAAAAAAATTCTTTAAGAGATAAAATAAAAGTAACTACAGAACGCAACAAGCTCTATGCCTGAGGCCTCGTGGGCTGAGCGCTGTCCTCTGGATACATCACCGGAACATAATGTGCTGTATGGCTGAGGCCTCGTGGGCTGAGCGCTGTCCTCTGGATACATCACCGGAATACAACAAGCTCTATGACTGAGGCCTCGTGGGTTGAGCTGTTCTGTCTGGATACATCACCGGAACACAATGTGCTGTATGACTGAGGCCTCGTGGGCTGAGCGCTGTCCTCTGGATACATCACCGGAACACAATGTGCTGTATGGCTGAGCGCTGTCCTCTGGATACATCACCGGAACATAATGTGCTGTATGGCTGAGGCCTCGTGGGTTGAGCTGTTCTGTCTGGATACATCACCGGAACACAATGTGCTGTATGGCTGAGGCCTCGTGGGCTGAGCGCTGTCCTCTGGATACATCACCGGAACATAATGTGCTGTATGGCTGAGGCCTCGTGGGCTGAGCGCTGTCCTCTGGAAACATCATCGGAACACAATGTGCTGTATGACTGAGGCCTCGTGGGCTGAGCGCTGTCCCCTGGAAACATCATCGGAACACAATGTGCTGTATGACTGAGGCCTCGTGGGCTGAGCGCTGTCCTCTGGATACATCACCGGAACACAATGTGCTGTATGACTGAGGCCTCGTGGGCTGAGCGCTGTCCTCTGGATACATCACCGGAATACAATGTGCTGTATGACTGAGGCCTCGTGGGCTGAGCGCTGTCCTCTGGATACATCACCGGAATACAATGTGCTGTATGGCTGAGGCCTCGTGGGCTGAGCACTGTCCTCTGGATACATCACCGGAACACAATGTGCTGTATGGCTGAGGCCTCGTGGGCTGAGCACTGTCCTCTGGATACATCACCGGAACACGACAAGCTCTATGACTGAGGCATCGTGGGCTGAGCGCAGTCCTCTGGATACATCACCGGAATACAATGTGCTGTATGACTGAGGCCTCGTGGGCTGAGCGCAGTCCTCTGGATACATCACCGGAATACAATGTGCTGTATGACTGAGGCCTCGTGGGCTGAGCGCTGTCCTCTGGATACATCACCGGAACACAACAAGCTCTATAACTGAGGCCTCGCTGCCGACCCAGTTAACTATTTATTATACAGTGTACGGTTTATGGATCCTCTTTACCCTAGCTGTTTTCAGCCCTTCTATACAGAAATACTCTAATAGCAGCCCCAATATATGTTGTAGGTGGTGTTAGTGTCTAGTATGACCCCCCCCCCCCCCAATGTTGTGACCCCTCTTCCCCAATAGTCATTTAGCATTTTATTTGGCACCTGGTTTTTATTTTCACAGTGATGTCACATTGTGTCATTATGATGTCACAGTAAACTGAGGGCATGAACTTGACGCTGGCTCCACACACTGGGGGAAATATTGGTGGGAAGGGGTAACAGCAGAAGTGGGGGCCCTTGATGCTGTATGTGGCCCCCAGGGTCGCCTCCACAGTACAGAGGGCACATATACTGAGCCTGGGCAGGGTGGGGACTGGTTTCTGGCACTACTGATATGTGAACCACCGGGAGGGCACAGAGCTGCGGGGACAGAGTCTCTTGTAGTAGATCCTGACGGGTGTCCCAGAGGGCATGGCGCAAATGTATCCCGACCAGAGAGACTCCCTCAGGCTGCCACGTGGATGATGATCTGCCAGACACCTGCCAATCACAGAAGAGGTCAGTGAAGGGTGGGAAGTTACAGTGATCTGCAGCTACAGAGACACCAGACGCCCACTGTCCATCATACAGTACAGGGAGGGGTGGCCGGGGGTGCCCATCGTACAGCCCAGGGAGGGGTGGCTGGGGTGCCCATCGTACAGCACAGGGAGGGGTGGCTGGGGGTGCCCATCGTACAGCCCAGGGAGGGGTGGCCGGGGGTGCCCATCGTACAGCACAGGGAGGGGTGGCCGGGGGTTCCCATCGTACAGCACAGGGAGGGGTGGCCGGGGGTTCCCATCGTACAGCACAGGGAGGGGTGGCCGGGGGTGCCCATCGTACAGCACAGGGAGGGGTGGCCGGGGGTGCCCATCGTACAGCACAGGGAGGGGTGGCCGGGGGTGCCCATCGTACAGCCCAGGGAGGGGTGGCCGGGGGTGCCCATCGTACAGCCCAGGGAGGGGTGGCCGGGGGTGCTCATTGTACACTACAGGGCTCAGGCGAGTCAGCAGTGTCACATTAACCCTTAACCATCGTACCTGCACCAGTAGCCGGTAGTGCTGCACCTCTTGGTGGTCGTCCCGCGCCTGTTCCTGCAGGAGGCTGTGGAGGAGGCGGCTTGGTTGCTGGAAGACGCTGATGTTATAGGATGGGGGAGAGGCAGGGGACATATAGGAGGAGAGGAGCCTGAGCCGCATGCGGAGGCTCTGGATCCAGGCCTGCAGACTGATGGAGAACTGAGAGTAGAGGTTCCACCAGGGTGGCACCTGCCCCTCGCCAAGCAGCCTCCTGATCTCCTGACACCTTTTGCAGAGGCAGGAGGAGGCAACATCTCTGGCCTCCTGAGTGACTGCCCGAAGCAGTGAGTGCAGCAGCTGCCACTCACCAAGGAGGAAACGGCGCAGAAGACAAGGCTTGACTGTCAGGGGAGGCTCCTTGGGGGGAGCAGCTGCCAGGGGTGGTTCCTCGGGAGGCGTGGCTGTCTGGGGCGGCTCCTCGTGGGGCGTGGCTTTCAGGGGCGGCTCCTCGGGGGGAGCGGCTGTCAGGGGCAGCTCCTTGGGGGGCGTGGCTTTCAGGAGCGGCTCCTCGGGGGGCATGGCCTGTCCCGACTCTAGACCGGCCATAAGGAGACATGCAGCCTCCACCTCACGGTATGCCCTCTTCTGCTCCTCCTCTAGCTCCAGCAGAAGAATCACACACTGACTGACTGTGTTCTGCATCACTGTGCACAAGGCGTCAGTGGAAGACCCTGAAGATGCCCCCCTGCCCCTCAGAGGAGGAGCTGTGCTGGGTGGGGAAGTCCAAACGTCCTGAGTGATCAGCAGCTCGGAGAGGACCCTGTGCCCAAACACTTCAGTGGCCGCATGTTTTAGCCCCTCACTAAGGCCCAGAGCCGCCGGGTCCCTCACTGTGAGCAACTTCTGCACCAGGCGGGTAGCTGTGTGACCCCAGGGGCCTGAAACACAGGAGAGTCTGTTACAGCAGCAGAACAGCGAGTGCAGCTCTGGAGTATAATACAGCATCCAACTCAGCATCAGTACTGGATATACAGTCTGGACCGCTGAACTCCCAGCATCATCATTCATTAGGATTTCGGAGCTTCGAGCTACTGGACTGACAAGGCGTGTCAGGTGTATGAGACCCCGGCCTCCTCTGTACACACAGCGTGTCAGGTGTATAAGGCCACGGCTTCCGTCCTCCTCTGTACACACAGCGTGTCAGGTGTATGAGGCCACGGCTTCCGTCCTCTGTACACACAGCGTGTCAGGTGTATGAGCCCACGGCTTCCGTCCTCCTCTGTACACATGGCGTGTCCGATGAATGAGGTCTCGGCTTCCGTCCTCTACACACGGCATGTCAGGTGCATGAAGCCTCCATCCTCCTCTGTACACATGGCGTGTCAGGTGCATGAAGCCTCCGTCCTCCTCTGTACACATGGCGTGTCAGGTGTATGAGGCCTTGGTTCTCCGCCTCGGAGATTTACCACTTTCGGAGCTAATAATGAATGATGCGGGGAGTTGGGGGGTCCGGACTGTAGATACTGGAGATGTGACTGTGGTGGTACTCTTACCTGTGGTCACCATGTGGGTGAGTCCTCGGCTGCCCGGCTTAGGCGATTCCTGCAGGCAGTGCTGGACCACCGCCATGACACTCTCTGCATCTTCCTCTTCTACAATGTGGCCCCCATATATAACGGCCCCTACACAGAGAATGGAGAAATGTGTAAGGAAGATAGGGGGGATCCAACCTGGGAAATCATGAACGGCAGAGACGCTGGATCAGCCCTGGAGGAAGTCATACTGAGGAGTCTAATGTGTGGGACCCCTCTAATGAGGATCGGGAATCATTTCTTCCAATATCGTGACTGATTTAGTAAAATGTAGCCCTTCCATAGTGATAGGGAAAAGTCACAAGCATATTCACCTGGCCCGCGCCAGTACCGACCAGGCATAGCCCCCGCCAGTACCAACCAGGCGTAGCCCGCGCCAGTACCGACCAGGCATAGCCCCCGACAGTACCAACCAGGCGTAGCCCGCGCCAGTACCGACCAGGCGTATCCCCCGCCAGTACCGACTAGGGTACATACTCAAAACAAGCAGATTACAAAAAAAGTTGCATCTAAAAAATATTTACCCATCCAATACTGATTCATATATAGAACTTACACCAAAAAGGGGCAAAAAAAAAATCCAATTATTCACCCAGTATAGAGGGAACATATAACCAACAAGACGGATCAGCCGTAATACTGTGCCACCCCCCCAGACCCCATAGCCCTCTGATGACCCCCCCCAACGCCCCCCCCCCCCCCCCCCCCCCAACTGGTGTTGACCTTACAACGTGTTACCTGTGATGAAGGCCAGAGTCTTGTCCAGGTCCTGGCACCGATCCCTCACTGCTCTCACCACACACAGAGCATCCCTCAGATCCCTGTTTCCCCTGTGGAAAGATAAGAGTCGGGATCACCTCAGTACATAGGAGGTACTGTCCTCTCCCCCCAGGAGTGCAGACAACTCACCAGCAGTATGTGCGGTGCTGTACGGAGGGGCTGTACTCCTGTCTGAGCAGCAGGATAGTGTGGAGGATCAGTAACCTCAGGGTGACGGGGTCCTTCTCCCCCACATCCTCCACCACCTCTGAGCAGCTCTGAGGAAGAACATGGCGGGGGGACAGGCGGAGTGCACAGGGGGTGGAGTGGGAGCCATGGCGGAGGTCGACTGGAAAAGAGAGGATATGTCAGGGTGAGAGGGACACTGAGGAAATGTAGGGCAGAGTGGGGGCGTGGGTGAGAGGAAGCATGGGGGAGAAAGGGGAGAATCAGAATTACTGCTATAGCTAGCTGTACAGGTCACAAAGATAGATAGATACCGGGCACCGTGTGCAGCGTCTCCTCTTCTGCAGTTATAAAGAGTCTGAACTCTGGATTCACCTCATCTGTGGGAAGATAGAAAATGAGAAAAAAGATGCCGACCCCCAGTATAGGCCCCTCCTCTATATACGCGGCCTCTGGTGGACATGGTGTTCATAGTGTGTCCTCTATATACGTGGCCCCAGGTGGATGCAGGGTCCATAGTGTGTTCTCTATCTATATAGGCCCTGGTATATCTGGGGTCCGTAGTGTATTCTCTCTATATATAGGCCCTGGTATATGTGGGGTCCGTAGTGTGTTCTCTATATATATAGGCCCTGGTATATGTGGGGTCCGTAGTGTGTTCTCTATATATATATAGGCCCTGGTATATGTGGGGTCCGTAGTGAGTTCTCTATATATATAGGCCCTGGTATATGCGGGGTCCATAGTGTGTCCTCTATATATGTGGCCCCGGGTGGATGTTCAGCTTCACTGGATACAAGATCCGGTAGGCTGTGACCCAGTAGGGCACCTACTCAGGCGGTCCTGTACCTTCTCCGGCCTCCAGGAGACCCGCCAGCCCCCAATGCCAGTCCAGCAGAAGCCACTGTCCCTCTTGCTGAGCTGTGCGCAGTGTGTCTGTCATGGCGCAGGTAACAGTCTCTCTCCAGGACAGAGTCTTCACCTGTAAGGGATGGAAAGGTGAGACAATGGCGGGACACACCACGCGGCCATTCCTGGGATTCATCACCCACCTTCTTGCCCATCTTCTTAGCCTTGTGCAGGATCAAATCAGTGGGAAGATGGGGAGAGGCTGAAGGACGGATGAACAGGAGCGGAGTCTGGGGATTGGCCTGGCTGATGGCTTCTCCTCCAATCTCACATGTAGCGTCAGGTTCTGGCCCCAGGACGCAGGAAGTGAGGTGAGACAGGACCAGGCCCAGGCATTCAGGCTTCAGGATCCGCCACAAGATAGCTGTCTGGAAGAGCGTCAGGTGGGAAAAGCTGGAGCAGGGAATGGGCCCGATCACGGTGGAACGCAGGGTGAAGTATTCCTGCCACTGCTTTGCCTGTGCGCTCAGGGAGGACCGGATTCCCTGGAAGGCTGAGATTTTCTCCAGCTGTCCAATCTCCTCCCAGGCCTGAATGTTCACCCACTGTGGCCTCTGAATACAGGAGGACAAGATCTCTGGCAACGATTTATATGTAAGACCCAAAAAGGAGAACCACTCCAGAGGATGCGGCCTCCCCACCGCCAGGAGCACGTGTAGGACACGCCTGTGCTCCTCCGCCATCATGGGAAGAACACGTGTGAGGATCCCACTGGTCAGAACCTTCTCCAGATCCCGTCTACTCTCTCGCTGACCACGAAGGCCACTGAGGGCCCAGCTCAGGACTGAGGAGGCGGGGAAATGATAATGTGGGGATAACCGTGACGCTTCCAGCAGCCGGGAGTAGAGGTGGGCACAGCACCGTGCCGCCGACACGTAAGGAGCAATGTCTTCCTGTATCCCCTGCTGTAAAGCCTCCACATCCAGAAGTGATGAGTGCATGAAGGCCTGGACCTCCTCACACGAGGACACCTCAGTCAGGAAGGCCACGTCTTTCACCAGGGGGCTCCGTCCTGATGACACGTAATCCAGTAACTGATCCTTTCATGGAGGAAGAAGACACAACAAAGACAGTGAAAAAAGAACCTGGACCCCACAAACTTTCGAGCTTGGAAACCGCCAACCCCCAGAAACTGCCCATCCCGGAATTTGCCGACCCCAGAAACTGCAGAGGCCGGAATCAGTCAAATCTGGAAAACGCCCATCCCAGAATCCGCCGACTCCAGAAACCGTCAAGTCTGGAATCTTCTGACCCCCAGAAACCGTCCTTCCCAGAAACTGCCCATCCTGGAAATCGTCAACCCCAAAAACCGCAGAGGCCGGAAACAGTCAAATCTGGAAACCGCCCATCCCAGAATCCGCTGACCCCAGAAACCACACACAACAGAAACCATAGAGTCTGGAATCCTCCAACCCCCAGAAACCACCCATCCCAGAAACTGCCCATCCTGGAATCTGCCGACCCCAGAAACCGCTGAGCCCGGAAACCACTGATCCTGGATCCTTTCCTGAATATGCCACATATAACCTTCATATTCCACATAGCATGAAAGGAGGCATAAATCCCTGTTGCCAAGCATGGGCGCCAACACCTCCCGCCTTCAAAATGGAGAAGTTAATGGAGGAGGGAAAAAAAGAGAGGGGGTAGGTGCAATCTGCTCTGAACTCTAAGTGTTTCTTTCCCTACCTTTTGGGGTGCCCACCTTCTTAGCAGGGTGGCCCCAACCACGGTGGCGGTCCCTCTCCTACTGTAAGTTGCCGGGAGAAAATAACAAAACGTTAAAAACAAAGGAAGTGATAAATAAAGGATGTGCCAACATGCAGGTATAATAACTAGTAACAGCATCCACCATTACGTACAGGTATATACACTATACAAAAAGCATCAAGCGGGAGGTGCTAGAAAACCACTGCGTACAGGTGTCAGAACCTCCCAGCTGCTATTACTGGTTACTATATAGCCGGACTTTGTTTCCAGTGGCCATATTAATGGATGTGCGGCAAAAATACGACCATCCCGGCCGCACAGAAAATAACGGTAATAGAGGCAACTAGGTACCGACATAGAAAGGACAGGTATTATCTGTGCAAAAGAAGAGCCCGTGGAGCCTCATTTAAGAGTCTCGAAACCCAGTACTAGCCAGATATCCCTCCGTGAAGGACCCAGCCAAGGGGGAAACCACCAAATTAAGTGACCCTTTAAGTCAAATGTAATGACAAGGGAAACACCAAGGCCAGGTATCCATCCACAGACAGCTGTTTCACCCCCCCCTCCTCACCTCAGCGGGCCTAATCCCCCTCACCTCAGCAGGCCACCCCCCCCTCACCTCAAAAGCTGCCCAATCCCCCCTCACTTCAGCAGGCCGCCCAATCCCCCCCCTTACCTCAGCGGGCCATCCCCCCCCTCACCTCAGCGGGCCATCCCCCCCCCTCACCTCAGGGGGCCATCCTGCCCCCTCACCGGGCCACCACCCCCCTCACCTCACCAGGCCATCCCCCCCCTCACCTCAGCGGCCCATCCCCCCCCTCACCTCAGCAGGCCATACCCCCCCCTCACCTCAGCGGGCCATACCCCCCCTCACCTCAGCGGGCCACCCCCCACCTCAGTGGGCCATCCCCCCCCTCACCTCAGCCGGCCATCCTCCCCCTCACCGGGCCACCACCCCCCTCACCTCAGCCGGCTATCCCCCACCTCAGCCGGCCACCCCCCCCTCACCTCATCGGGCCATCCTCACCTCACCGGGCCATCCCCCTCTCACCTCACCGGGCCATACCCCCCCTCACCTCAGTGGGCCATACCTCCCCTTCACCTCAGCGGGCCATCCCTCCCCCCCCTCACCTCAGCAGCCCATCCCCCCTCTCACCTCAGAGGCCCGCAGATCCTTCATCAGCTCCAGAGCGTTCCAGCTCAGGCTCCACCTTTCTTCTTGCAGCCGCGGATCCTTGCTCAGCACCATCTCCTGCACCAGCTCCTCCTCCAGCCCCGCGGGGCCCAGGCTCACCTCCACCACGGTGACATCTTTGAGGAATGCTGCTCCGACCTCTGTAATAATGGATGAATCTCTGGTTACAGATGTGTAGAGTCAGCGCTGCCGCCATGCAGAGAGTCCACTCACCCTCCACAAAGCTGCCCAGCGGGAGGCTGGTGCTGAGGAACAGCTGGCAGGGCCCCCAGGCCTCCTCATCCACGGCTGCAGGAGACAACGCTGGCTGTGATGGCGTCCGTGCCGAGCAGGCTGGGGGATCCAGGCCTGGCTGTCTCCATGATGACACGGAATGGAGCCCATCTCCTCGTCTATATCGCAGGGAACGGATGAGCTCCAGGCAAGATGGCGCCTTTTCTACATTTCTAATGAGGACACAGAGGCCTAGGCAGGTGGAGAAAGATAGAAACCATGGAATCTCAGAGATAGGAGGGGGCGAGGAGTAACCCATCCAGTGTGACATCATCAGCCGCAACACCTTCCCTCCAAACGGCCGCACCAAACCCGACAAGCATCTCCAGGAGGCTCCAAGGAAAACGCAAGATCTGCCAGAAAGCCGCCATTAGTTCCGGGGTCGGGTCTGGGGTCTGTATTAACTTAGAGGTCTGGTCTCTTTATTAGTTTCGGGGTCTGGGGTCTGTATTAGTTCCGGGGTCTGGTCTGGGGTCTATATTAGTTCCGGGGTCTGGTCTTGGGTCTGTATTAACTTAGGGGTCTGGGGTCTGTATTAGTTTCGGGTCTGGGGTCTGTATTAGTTTAGGGGTCTGGGGTCTGTATTAGTTTCGGGTCTGGGGTCTGTATTAGTTTCAGGGTCCGGTCTGGGGTCTGTATTAGTTTCAGGGTCCGGTCTGGGGTCTGTATTAGTTTCAGGGTCCAGTCTGGGGTCTGTATTAGTTTTGGGTCAGGTCTGGGGTCTGTATTAGTTTTGGGTCGGGTCTGGGGTCTGTATTAGTTTTGGGTCGGGTCTGTTGTCTGTTTTAGTTTAGGGGTCTGGTCTGGTCTCTGTGTAAGTTCCGGGTCTGGCGTCTGCATTATTTTCGGGTTTGGGATCTGTATTAGTTTCGGGGTCTGAGGTCTGTATTAGTTTTGCGGTCTGGGGTCTGTATTAGTTTTGCGGTCTGGGGTCTGTATTAGTTTTGGGTCGGGTCTGGGGTCTGTATTAGTTTTGGGTCGGGTCTGGGGTCTGTATTAGTTTTGGGTCGGGTCTGGGGTCTGTATTAGTTTAGGGGTCTGGTCTGGTCTCTGTGTAAGTTTCGGGTCTGGCGTCTGCATTATTTTCGGGTTTGGGATCTGTATTAGTTTCGGGGTCTGAGGTCTGTATTAGTTTCGGGGTCTGGGGTCTGTATTAGTTTCGGGGTCTGAGGTCTGCATTCGTTTCGGGGTCTGGGGTCGGCATTATTTTCGGCTCTGGGGTCTGTATGACAGTATAGAGATGTGCGGCCGTTTTCTGGGGCGGGGCATATCCTCCATCATAGGACGTCCTCTCCAGCCCCCCAGGGTCCTCACCTTGTTGTGCAGCCGAGCACATTCTCTGGGTGACATCCATCTCGGAGGCCTCAATCACACACAGCTCGGGGGTCTCCTCCACAGGTCGGGCGCAGTCTCCATGATGGCGAGAAGGTGATGTTTTACCTGCACCACAAAAATGAGGGACATGACGTCTCTGGACAAGGAGGGGACACACACTCGGGACACAGGCGTGATGCTGACCTCTGTCCTGGGCCCCTCTGCGTAGCAAGACCTGCAGCCATCTCTCCACCCTGAGATCAGGGTCCAGGATAAGGACTGGTCTGATCACTGAATAGAAGCCACTAGCTCGGAGCAGAGCCGCTCGTGTCAGAGTCTCGGGGTTCATGGGAAGCCTTTCTTTTTGCCATGCAGTCAACTCTGAGGGATCACCCAGCAGCTCCAGTAAGTGTCCCGGGACGCTCTGCTCTTGGTTTGGAGGATCTAGAACTTCTGCTACATCATCTGGATCCACAGACACCTCGTCCCCATGGCAGACGGACCACCACTTGCCCAGCAAGCTTATGCAGCGAGCCCAAGGTAGACCGCCGAAATAAGTGATCGAGGCGGAAACCAGCAGAGCGTCCGTCTGGAGAGACTGGAGACGTCGCTGCAGGGTCTGGAAGACAAATGTAAGCTGTGTCAGAGAAGCTGAGGTGGTATAGTCACATTGTGTGGACCCGCTGCCCTCAGTTACCTCCAGAGCGGCGCTCCAGGTGGTCAGATGGGGCTGGGCTCTGCTCTCACACTCCTGGGCGGTGGTGGACTTGCTCCTAAGCTCATGCAGATCCTGCTTTAGATACTGCTCGGTCTCTTGGGCCTTCTGCAGGTTCTGTGCCATTTGGGCTTTGAGGGTCCTTAGCTTGTCCTGCAGCAGTCTCTGTGCCGCCATTCTGGTGGCCATCTCAAGGTCTTCTGCTTCCACCTGGGACAACAGCGACCTTCTTTTCTCCAGAGTCCGGAGAATACCACAATACCGCTGGAGACCCAGGAGCCACTGGCAGAGCGAGGCTGTGGCTGTGCTCACCGGCCTCACAAGGTGGACACTGAACTCAGGCCTCTTTACTGCTCTGGTCAAAGAGGAAAAAACACTGTCCGTCATCTTGTGTCCATCATAAAACTGCAAGTCCTGCAAAGGAAAAGCGAGAGACAGTCAGATCCTACAACCCACAAACAAGCCCCGAGACATTAGATTGTTCACGTCTATAGGGGAGACCTACAGCCAGACCCTATACACCCCGAGACATCAGACTGTTCCTGTCTATAATGGATACCTACAGCCAGACCCAATACACCCCAAGACATCAGACTGTTCACGTCTATAGTGAAGACCTACAGTCAGACCCTACAACCCACAAACAACCCCCGAGACATTAGATTGTTCACGTCTATAGTGGAGACCTACAGTCAGACCCTATACACCCCGAGACATCAGACTGTTCCTGTCTATAGTGGAGACCTACAGCCAGACCCTATACACCCTGAGACATCACACTGTTCCTGTCTAAGGTGGAGACCTACTGTCAGACCCTACAACCCACAAACAACCCCCGAGACATTAGACTGTTCACGTCTATAGTGGAGACCTACAGCCAGATCCAATACACCCCAAGACATCAGACTGTTCACGTCTATAGTGGAGACCTACAGTCAGACCCTATACACCCTGGGACACCAGTCCTGTGCTGTTGCCGGCAGCAGTTGGGGTGTCTCCACATCTCTCCCCCGTGCTCCCCAGCAGCTGTACACGTCGCTCTATATACACGGTTGCTCCTCGATGACCTGATAAAAATTTTCTTGACCGATAAGCAGCTTTGCATTTTCCCATCCAGATTCTCTTCCGAACAGAGTACAGAGGAGGTTAGTGACCATGATGACGGGGGGCGGCGGGGCGCGGTAACTCCGGATCTCCTCCACATCCAACATCTTCAGGTCTCTCTGGACGGCAGCCCACTCGCGACGAGCCTGGGAAACAGGGAACACAACAGGGGCGCCCCCAGAAGAAGAGAGGTAAACAGATATGTGATGGGGGGGGCACACTGGTGGGAGATGTGGGGGGTATACTGATGAGAGATGTGGGGGGCACACTGATGGGAGATGTGGGGGGCACACTGATGGGTGATGTGGGGGGTATACTGATGGGTGATATGGGGGGGCACACTGATGGGTGATGTGGGAAGTATACTGATGGGTGATATGGGGGGGCACACTGGTGGGAGATGTGGAGGGTATACTGATGAGAGATGTGGGGGGCACACTGATGGGAGATGTGGGGAGTATACTTATGGGTGATATGGGGGGGCACACTGATGGGTGATGTGGGGAGTATACTGATGGGTGATATGGGGGGGCACACTGATGGGTGATGTGGGAAGTATACTGATGGGTGATATGGGGGGGCACACTGGTGGGAGATGTGGAGGGTATACTGATGAGAGATGTGGGGGGCACACTGATGGGAGATGTGGGGAGTATACTTATGGGTGATATGGGGGGGCACACTGATGGGTGATGTGGGAAGTATACTGATGGGTGATATGGGGGGGCACACTGGTGGGAGATGTGGAGGGTATACTGATGAGAGATGTGGGGGGCACACTGATGGGAGATGTGGGGAGTATACTTATGGGTGATATGGGGGGGCACACTGGTGGGAGATGTGGAGGGTATACTGATGAGAGATGTGGGGGGCACACTGATGGGAGATGTGGGGAGTATACTTATGGGTGATATGGGGGGGCACACTGATGGGTGATGTGGGGAGTATACTGATGGGTGATATGGGGGGGCACACTGATTAGTCATGTGGGGGGTACACTGATGGCTGATGTAGGGGTACACTGATACATGGGGGTCTCACCTGCTCCAGCTCCTGCTGTCTCTCACCCTGCAGTCTGGTCAGCCTGGCCCCCAATCTCTCCTTGGCGCTCTCTAGATTCTCGCACTCCGATGTCACCCTTCTCTCTTCTTCCTCCATCTTCTCCAGTTCTGTACTCCACTGAATCTTCTCCTGTCAGTACAAGAGATGTATATAATATCTCCGAGTATAGACATATATAGTATATGCTGTAGTATCAGTATACACATGTACAGGGGCTGTAGTATCAGTATACACATGTACAGGGGCTGTAGTATCAGTATACACATGTACAGGGGCTGTAGTATCAGTATACACATGTACAGGGGCTGTAGTATCAGTATACACATGTACAGGGGCTGTAGTATCAGTATACACATGTACAGGGGCTGTAGTATCAGTATACACATGTACAGGGGCTGTAGTATCAGTATACACATGTACAGGGGCTGTAATATCAGTATACACATGTACAGGGGCTGTAGTATCAGTATACACATGTACAGGGGCTGTAGTATCAGTATACACATGTACAGGGGCTGTAGTATCAGTATACACATGTACAGGGGCTATAGTATCAGTATACACATGTACAGGGGCTGTAGTATCAGTATACACATGTACAGGGGCTGTAGTATCAGTATACACATGTACAGGGGCTATAGTATCAGTATACACATGTACAGGGGCTGTAATATCAGTATACACATGTACAGGGGCTGTAGTATCAGTATACACATGTACAGGGGCTATAGTATCAGTATACACATGTACAGGGGCTGTAGTATCAGTATACACATGTACAGGGGCTGTAGTATCAGTATACACATGTACAGGGGCTGTAGTATCAGTATACACATGTACAGGGGCTGTAGTATCAGTATACACATGTATACTCCCTGTTTTCCTTGCACTGACCTTTTCTACGTCCAGCAGATGTCGGGAGCATGTCTCCATCTCTTTAGTGCATTGCTTTCGGACATCTTGGACCTGCTGTATCCGGGACACGGCGCACTGGAGCCTGGACCAGACAGACATCATTATTTCCTTCCAGGTCAGCACACTGAGGCGCCCCAGAAATACATCTCAGTGTTAGTATACAGGGGAGCGGGAGTGAGCCGGGGATGACACCAGTATGTAGTGGGGGTGCTGTCAGCCTGTGTGCCTCACCTTTACATTTCTAGACAGTGTATTATATACATAGCTCTCCAGCATGGTTATAGCGCCCCCTTTCCTTACCTTTCCTCCTCCTTGTCTATGGAGTTCTGCAGTTCTGAGGAGACTTTCAGGTAAATCTTTATGAAGGTGATGAAAGCCCCAGGAGAGGCGACAGGAAGATGAGGCCACATCCTGCAACAATAACTCTGCGCCAGGAGATGGATGGAGGACATTACTCTGGAGAGGTTACAGGCTGGAGGACCTGGGAAGAAGAGACATAGAGGAGACTGAGGACCTGAGAAAAAGAGACAATGGAGAGACTGAGGACCTGGGAAGAAGAGACAAAGGAGAGACTGGGGACCTGGGAAGAAGAGACAAAGGAGAGACTGGGGACCTGGGAAGAAGAGACAAAGGAGAGACTGGGGACCTTGGAAGAAGAGACGAAGGAGACACTGGGGACCTGGGAAGAAGAAACAAAGGAGAGATTGGGGACCTGGGAAGAAGAGACAAAGGAGAGACTGGGGACTTTGGAAGAAGAGACGAAGGAGACACTGGGGACCTGGGAAGAAGAAACAAAGGAGAGACATTGACCTGGGAAGAAGAGACAAAGGAGAGACTGGGGACCTGAGAAAAAGAGACAATGGAGAGACTGAGGACCTGGGAAGAAGAGACAATGGAGAGACTGAGGACCTGAGAAAAAGAGACAATGGAGAGACTGAGGACCTGGGAAGAAGAGACATAGAAGAGACTGAGGACCTGGGAAGAAGAGACATAGAGGAGACTGAGGACCTGAGAAAAAGAGACAATGGAGAGACTGAGGACCTGGGAAGAAGAGACAAAGGAGAGACTGAGGACCTGGGAAGAAGAGACATAGAGGAGACTGAGGACTTGAGAAAAAGAGACAATGGAGAGACTGAGGACCTGGGAAGAAGAGACAATAGAGAGACTGAGGACCTGGGAAGGAGAGACAATGGAGAGACTGAGGACCTGGGAAGAAGAGACAAAGGAGAGACTGAGGACCTGAGAAAAAGAGACAGTGGAGAGACTGAGGACCTGGGAAGAAGAGACATAGAAGAGACTGAGGACCTGGGAAGAAGAGACAATGGAGAGACTGAGGACCTGGGAAGAAGAGACAAAGGAGAGACTGGGGACCTGGGAAGAAGAGACAAAGGAGACAATGGGGACCTGGGAAGAAGAGACAAAGGAGAGACTGAGGACCTGAGAAAAAGAGACAGTGGGGAGACTGAGGACCTGGGAAGAAGAGACATAGAAGAGACTGAGGACCTGGGAAGAAGAGACATAGAGGAGACTGAGGACCTGGGAAGAAGAGACATAGAGGAGACTGAGGACCTGAGAAAAAGAGACAATGGAGAGACTGAGGACCTGGGAAGAAGAGACAAAGGAGAGACTGAGGACCTGGGAAGAAGAGACATAGAGGAGACTGAGGACCTGAGAAAAAGAGACAATGGAGAGACTGAGGACCTGGGAAGAAGAGACATAGAAGAGACTGAGGACCTGGGAAGAAGAGACATAGAGGAGACTGAGGACCTGAGAAAAAGAGACAATGGAGAGACTGAGGACCTGGGAAGAAGAGACAATAGAGAGACTGAGGACCTGGGAAGGAGAGACAATGGAGAGACTGAGGACCTGGGAAGAAGAGACATAGAGGAGACTGAGGACCTGGGAAGGAGAGACAATGGAGAGACTGAGGACCTGGGAAGGAGAGACAATGGAGAGACTGAGGACCTGGGAAGAAGAGACATAGAGGAGACTGAGGACCTGAGAAAAAGAGACAATGGAGAGACTGAGGACCTGGGAAGAAGAGACAAAGGAGAGACTGAGGACCTGGGAAGGAGAGACAATGGAGAGACTGAGGACCTGGGAAGAAGAGACATAGAGGAGACTGAGGACCTGGGAAGGAGAGACAATGGAGAGACTGAGGACCTGGGAAGGAGAGACAATGGAGAGACTGAGGACCTGGGAAGGAGAGACAATGGAGAGACTGAGGACCTGGGAAGAAGAGACATAGAGGAGACTGAGGACCTGGGAAGGAGAGACAATGGAGAGACTGAGGACCTGGGAAGAAGAGACATAGAGGAGACTGAGGACCTGAGAAAAAGAGACAATGGAGAGACTGAGGACCTGGGAAGAAGAGACATAGAGGAGACTGAGGACCTGGGAAGGAGAGACAATGGAGAGACTGAGGACCTGGGAAGGAGAGACAAAAGAGAGACTGAGGACCTGGGAAGAAGAGACAAAGGAGACACTGGGGACCTGGGAAGAAGAGACAAAGGAGAGACTGGGGACCTGGGAAGAAGAGACGAGAGACTGGGGACCTGGGAAGAAGAGACGAGAGACTGGGGACCTGGGAAGAAGAGACGAGAGACTGGGGACCTGGGAAGAAGAGACAATGGAGAGACTGAGGACCTGGGAAGAAGAGACAATGGAGAGACTGAGGACCTGGGAAGAAGAGACAATGGAGAGAATGAGGACCTGGGAAGAAGAGACAAAGAAAAGACTGAGGACCTGGGAAGAAGAGACACAGAGCAGACTGGGGACCTGGTAGGAAAAGACAAAGAAGAGACTGAGGACCTGGGAAGAAACTGAGGAGACTGAGGACCTGGTAAGAAGAGACAAAGGAGACGGAGGACCTGGAAAAAAGGGATACAGAAGAGTCTAAGGATCTGGTCATGCTCCTGAGGTCCTGCATTCTGTCTCGGTACATGCCATTGTGTAGCACTCACCACATATCAGAGATTGGTCCAGAAGTTTATCCGCCACCTGCTGGAGTGATGTTCTGCTCCATGGATGATACATGTCTGTGTAAGTGACTTGTTGGAGTGGTGAGGACCCAGCTCCCATCCTCTGAAGTAATATCACATGAAGGTTATTACGCACCTGGGAATTATACCTAAACCAAGATATGCCGAATTACTTAGACTGCGTATATTCTCTATAAGATTCCTTCCTTTCCCCAGTATAGTAGATGATTGGTATGCTATGTGTCTTGCACCTAGATACTTTCCCCCTGGTATGTGTCCCGTCATCCCTAAGTGTTATGTGTCCCGTAATCCCTACCTCCTCCTCCATTTTGTTTCCTGTCATCCCTACGTCCTCCTCCGTGTTATGTGTCCAGTCATCCCTACCTCCTCCTCCGTATTATGTGTCCCGTCATCCCTACCTCCTCCTCCATGTTATGTGTCCTGTCATCTCTACCTCCTCCTCCGTATTATGTGTCCCGTCATCCCTACCTCCTCCATGCTATATGTCCTGTCATCCCTACCTCCTCCTCCGTATTATGTGTCCCGTCATCTCTACCTCCTCCATGCTATATGTCCTTCATCCCTACCTCCTCCTCCATGTTATGTGTCCCGTTATCCCTACCTCCTCCTCCGTGTTATGTGTCCCGTCATCCCTACCTCCTCCTCCGTATTATGTGTCCCGTCATCCCTACCTCCTCCATGCTATATGTCCTGTCATCCCTACCTCCTCCTCCGTATTATGTGTCCCGTCATCTCTACCTCCTCCATGCTATATGTCCTGTCATCCCTACCTCCTCCTCCATGTTATGTGTCCCATCATCTCTACCTCCTCCATGCTATATGTCCTTCATCCCTACCTCCTCCTCTGTGTTATGTGTCCCGTCATCCCTACCTCCTCCTCCATGTTATGTGTCCCGTTATCCCTACCTCCTCCTCCGTGTTATGTGTCCCGTCATCCCTACCTCCTCCTCCATGTTATATGTCCCGTTATCCCTACCTCCTCCTCCATGCTATATGTCCTGTCATCCCTACCTCCTCCTCCATGTTATGTGTCCCGTCATCTCTACCTCCTCCATGCTATATGTCCTTCATCCCTACCTCCTCCTCCATGTTATGTGTCCTGTTATCCCTACCTCCTCCTCTGTGTTATGTGTCCCGTCATCCCTACCTCCTCCTCCATGTTATGTGTCCTGTTATCCCTACCTCCTCCTCCGTATTATGTGTCCCGTTATCCCTACCTCCTCCATGCTATATGTCCTGTCATCCCTACCTCCTCCTCCATGTTATGTGTCCCGTCATCTCTACCTCCTCCATGCTATATGTCCTTCATCCCTACCTCCTCCTCCATGTTATGTGTCCTGTCATCTCTACCTCCTCCTCCATGTTATGTGTCCCGTCATCTCTACCTCCTCCATGCTATATGTCCTTCATCCCTACCTCCTCCTCCATGTTATGTGTCCCGTTATCCCTACCTCCTCCTCCGTGTTATGTGTCCTGTTATCCCTACCTCCTCCTCCATGTTATGTGTCCCGTCATCTCTACCTCCTCCATGCTATATGTCCTTTATCCCTACCTCCTCCTCCATGTTATGTGTCTCGTTATCCCTACCTCCTCCATGCTATATGTCCTGTCATCCCTACCTCCTCCTCCATGTTATGTGTCCCGTCATCTCTACCTCCTCCATGCTATATGTCCTTCATCCCTACCTCCTCCTCCATGTTATGTGTCCTGTTATCCCTACCTCCTCCTCTGTTATGTGTCCCGTCATCCCTACCTCCTCCTCCGTATTATGTGTCCCGTCATCCCTACCTCTTCTGTTATGTGTCTTGTCATCCCTACCTCCTCCTCCGTGTTATGTGTCCCGTCATCCCTACCTCCTCCATGCTATATGTCTTATCATCCCTACCTCCCCCCACCTCCTCCCATGTTGTGTCCTGCCCTCCCAGCTGATTTACGGATAGGCCGCTCACCTCTCTCTTAGAGACTTATTGCTGGCACTCTTATAGGAGCTCTTCTCATTGATCTGTAGCATGGTCTGCAGTATGGCCTCCTCCTGTTCGGCATTGTACAGTCCAGGAAATGTTCCCTCACGTATCAAAGCTTCCAGTTCCTGCTCTGGGGTTCCCTCTCCAACCAGAAGAGCCACTGGAGAAGCTTGTAAGCCAGCTTTCCAACAGGCCTCCTGGATGACAGCATGGCGTTCCTCAGTTGTCTCCTCACCACCGAGCTCCTGTATGGCGCAATGGGTCAACTGGGCAGCTAGTCGTGCTAGACTCCTCCTTCCAGTCGCAGGGTGCTGTGATAGTAATATAATGTGCCCCCGTGGTAGATGGAGAACTCGAGTCAGATGGGCAAGATGGTGACAATCCTCTGGGCTCAGGGTCAAGTTGTGATGTGTTGGCACCATGTTTAGAGATTTACTCGACCTCTCTCGATAAGAGTCGGCTCTCACATGTAAACCATGGCTGTAGTCATGGAGGAAGCTCAAGCTCTGGAGATCCTCATCATCCAGCAGCAGCAGCTCTGGGGAAAGAAGAAATGTTCTGGGACTTTGATCACAGGATTCAACATCTGGTTCTGTCTTCCCATTTGTTTCCATGCCTGTACCGATTGTCTGGCCTTCACTTTGAGGCCTTCCATCTCCACTGCTTGGCAGTGGTTGTTCTATCGTTCCAGAGACATCTGCATTTTCTAACCTTGAATGGTGGCTGAATGCCTTAATAACACATTCTCTTAGAAGACCTCTTAACACTGCATTCTCCTCACGAGTCTTCAGACCATCCCCAAATGTTCGCAATGCTTCATGCAGCCAAAGTCGGACAATGCCACATCTCGTGAAATCTGTGGCTGACATACTGGCATTGGTCACGGCTGGCAGATGGGCCCCAGGAGACAGACACAGAAAGGTCATGCTCTGCAGCATACGATGCAGGTAGTGAAGGGAAAACCAGTATTGCAGGGAAAAAGCTTTGGTGACTTGGTGGTAAAGACTAATGGAGGCTGCAGCCAACGCCACACTAAACTCTTTGGGTTGTTGAACAGGTATTGACTTTTTTAGCCAAACTGTAAAGCGAGGTGAGAAGAGACTGAGCAGAACATCCGAGCTGGCAGAAGCCATCACCAGAACACAGAAGAGGCGACTCAGTCTTGGACACATTGATCCACAACCATCTTCAGGAGGTGACGTGGTGGCCAAGATATTGTAGTGGGCTCCAGAACCATGGTCTGACACAATTTGCCGTACGACCTCCAGCACCGGCTGAGTCCTGCTTTCAGGGTCTGTGAGGACACAGGGGTTATTACAGATGATGATAAGTATGGTGGTACCCTACAGAAGACCACTGTAAATGACTATAGCATAATCCTACAACGTGATTCTTGCCCCAAACAGCTCCATCAGTGATGACATTTACACTTTCATAACTGACTTTCATTTATAGGACTTTCTATTGCCTCAAAAGGATTCAGTGGTTTCTATCTTTATTCTCTGATGGCTATACAACCAGAGTACACAACCCTACCAAGCTATGTGACCTACCAGCCCTGGCCTTGTGTAGATCATCCAGGAAGAAGATCTGTCTTCCTCGTAGCACTCGTACTTTGGTCATCTCGCTGGTGGATGGAACATCGTCCTGGGTTTTGAGGACCTGCCGCAGGTGTGTGGTTTCTAGCAATGAACTAACTGCAATGCGGGTGGTGGTCACTCCGGGAGGAAACAATGATTGGGCCAGGGAGGTCTTACCACTACCAGGGGCACCTACCAACAATACTGGGCGTCCAGACAGGGCAAGACATCGAGCAGCATAGAGGAGACCTTCACCCTGAAAGATTCACAGGTCAGTGGAGGGAGACAGGCAAGCGGTAGGGAAACAGGCGAGTGGAGGGGGAGACAGGCGAGTGGAGGAGAGAGTTGAGTGGCGGGGGAGACAGGCGAGTGCAAGAGAGAGGTGAGTGGCGGGGGAGACAGGCGAGTGGTGGGGGAGACATGCGAGTGGCGGAGGAGACAGGCGAGTGGAGGGGGAGACAGGCGAGTGGAAGAGAGAGGTGAGTGGTGGGGGAGACAGGCGAGTGGCGGGGGGAGACAGGCGAGTGGCGGAGGAGACAGGCGAGTGGAGGGGGAGACAGGCGATTGGAGGCGGAGACAGGCGAGTGGAGGCGGAGACAGGCGAGTGGAAGAGAGAGGTGAATGGAGGGGGAGACAGGCGAATGGAGGGTAGAGACAGGCGAATAGAGGGGGAGACAGGCGAATAGAGGGGGAGACAGGCGAATGAAGGGGGAGACAGGCGAATGGAGGAGGAGACAGGCGAATAGAGGGGGAGACAGGCGAATGGAGGGGGAGACAGGCGAGTGGAGGGGGAGACAGGCGAGTGGAGGGGCAAACAAGCAAGTGGAGGGGCAAACAAGCGAGTGGAGGGGGAAACAAGCGAGTGGAGGAGAGAGGTGAGTGGAGGAGAGAGGCGAGTGGAGGGAGAAACAGGCGAGTGGAGGAGAGAGGTGAATGGAGGGGGAGACAGGCAAATGGAGGGGGAGACAGTGAAGGTTATGTGTGGCATGGCAGATCAGCTCCACTGAAGTGAATGGAGCCAAGTTTTAATACCACAAACAACCTGCGGACAGGCATGGTGCTGGTTGTGGTGGAAAGAAACAGGTGAGTGGTGGGGAGACAGGCGAATGGAGGGGGAGACAGCCAAGTGGAAAAGGGAGGTGAGTGGTGGGGAGAGGTGAGTGGTGGGGAGACAGTGAAGGTTATGTGTGGTATGGCAGATCAGCTCCACTGAAGTGAATGGAGCCAAGTTGTAATACCACAAACAACCTGCGGACAGGCATGGTGCTGGTTGAGGAAGGAAGCATTTGTTCTGTCCTGTATGACCCCAGCATCCACTGCACTCAGTACTAACCTCAGTCTGGCCGGCTCCACAAGTGGCTGTAAGGCTCAGGCCGTCAGGGGTCGGCGTCACATCAAACACTGAGGTGTCCTGGGGAATTCCAACTTGTAGGACACAACGTACAAGAGATTCCTTCAGAAATGCATCAAATTCAGAGCGATGCCTGTGTAGACACGATGCGGAGGATGTATTACAACCGCATAATAACCTGTCGTTTTCAGAGATTTCTTTCTACCTGTCTTGTTATGCTGGATTAACCCCACAGGGTGATGTTAGTGTTGACACTGCTGATATTGGGCCCCTGGAAGCCCCCTCTGCTTTACCATGACATAGTGCACTGGACTGAATAGGTTGCACTATGCTGGGGGACAAGTTACAGTACACTGCTGAATGTGGGGGAATAGGAGTGTCTGATACACTGGGTCTGACGTGAAGGGTGCTATGTAAGCAGAAAGAAAAGAAACAGCAGCAGCCCAGCAAGGGGTTACACTAAGCACTGAACTAACAAGAAGGACGATAAAGACAGGAAGGACAATAAATATAGGAAGGATGACAGTGATAGGAAGGACAATAAAGACAGGAAGGACGATAAAGAAAGGGCGACAGTGATAGGACGATAAAGATAGGAAGGACGACAAAGATAGGAAGGAGGATAAAGACAGGAAGGACGATAAAGATAGAAAGAGCGACAGTGATAGGAAGGACGATAAAGATAGGAAGGGCGATAAAGATAGGAAGGGGGACAGTGAAAGGAAGGACGATAAAGATAGAAAGGGCAATAGGGATAGGAAGGACTATAGGGATAGGAAGGACTATAATGACAGAAAGGACGATAAAGATAGAAAGGACGACATTGATAGGAAGGACAATAAACAAAGGAAGGGCGGTAAACATAGGTAGGATGACAGTGAGAGGAAGGACAACAGTGATAGGAAGGACGATAAACAAAAGAAGGAAAATAAACATGGGAAGGATGACAGTGATAGGAAGGATGACAGTGACAGGCAGGATGGTGCTGTTTACATGCGTCCTGCATCGTAGCTATAGGGTTAATAAAACATATAGACTACATCTGGTGTATCTAGGGGACACAGAAGCCTCCTCCACCACATAGAATTATATGGACTTATTTTACCTGGGGTGAAGAGGGCCACCGAATGCCCAGATGAAGGCATAGAGGAAGAAGGTCTGTGCCCGCCATTGGTTGTCAGGAGGGACGCACTCCTCCTGGTCAGGAAGCCATGATGTGTGAGACTGAGCTACATCTGCAAATGAGGTACAAATAAACTCATCACACGTTTCTTAGTAATCACACGTGTCTTACCCATCACATGGCACCATCTTACCTTTCCATCCTGGTGTCATGGCCAATGGCTCCCCTGCTATGTGTTCTGCCTGCTCCGGGGGCTGACGGGACTGATCACGGAGCAGATGTTGGTCCAAGAGAGCATGAAGGATGGTGCAGAAGGAGGAGACTTGATGGACCCCACAGGCGCTGGGTGAGGGTATTGCAGGGTGAGGATGTAGAGATGTAGTGATGCCATGTTCCTTCATGAAGCAGAGGGTTCTGGGTATCAGGTACTCACTCATTGTCAGCAGCTTGTGCTGTGTGCTAGGTGTGATGCAGTATCTTATGTACATGCCAGATAGGGATGCCTTCACTATTGTCCTCCATATTTCTTGTCCCCCACAGTACACAAAGCTGCACAGTGTTGACATGGCAGGACTAAGAGCAGACGTGTCCGGCATCTCAAACAGCAACCTAATCTTGTCAGTAAGATGCAGCTGCTGGCCACCCCCCAATGTCAGGACAGGGTGTGGGCCAAAGAGGCAAGAAATGGGCTCCAGCCACCAGAGAGCCGCCGACCCATCTAGGATTATCCACTTCTGGAGGGTAGACTCTGTCCTGTGGAGGATTCTCGAGAACACAGAGTTACCGTCTGGGCTGACTCCAAAGAGTTCAGCAGGACTCAGGCTGTTAGGGAAGAGATGGACGCTGTGCACAGGTCCATATGATAGGCTGACCTCAGGGTTTGTAACCACTTCACTGGCGGCCAGATGGTTCAGTGCCCCCTGCAGAGACCTCCAGCACACTGTTTTTCCACCACCCGCAGGACCTGTCAGGAGAACCCCTAAACTCTGCTGTATCGCCTGAAAAAGTTGCATAACATTATTACTGAGTTCTGGGTGACCTTCCAGACCAGACTCATAAAGGTAATGTCCAATGGCATGGGACAGCAGAGCAGCAGCTGGACTGCAAGGTGGATGGAATACAGAGGCAGGAAACACTCTTCTCAGGAGGTCCATCAGATGGCTGTCCTCAGAACCTGCAGAGCTGGACCACAGGGATGAGCTGAGAAGAGCGGACACCAGGCTGGGCTCCTCTTGTAAGCTAGTGGTCACTGGGGAGCTCTGGGGAAATGGGCAATGAACAGGGTCTCCAGGCTGTCCCATGACTCCTCCAGCTGACCTCAACAAGACAATGGCCTTCTGGATTACATTCTTCAGTAGGGAAAGGGTGTTGGCTGCAGGAATGGCGCCCGACTCCTGGGCTAGACGGAGGAAGCAGGATAATTTCTTGGCCAAAAGAAAATGTTCCTGGAAGCCGGCTGAAAGAAGAGCAAGCTGTGCGGTGTAATGCAGATCAGGAGGGCAGAACGACACGGGTCTAAGGAGAAGACGGAGGCTACATGGGAGGGCAAGTGAAGCATCCATGTGAGGGATGGTAAAAAAGCAGCCATAACTCCTCCTCACCGACATTGTCCTGCCATCTAGATGGATCTGTTGTACTATCTCTGCTCTTCTGTCTTTAATAGAGTCTCTTGCATTCATCAAAGCTTCATAGGATGCCTGGATCTCGCCCAGCAGCTGCCCGAGTGATGCCAGGACGCTGGTGCTCAGTCTGTCAACACTGTCTAGTACCAGCCATGCACCTCCCTGAAGAGCCCCCTGCAGATGTAGAGCCAGGCGGCTGATATTCAGCCCAGACCAGCACTTCAGCACCACAACATGACGGCCAAGGGCCCCGCCGAGAGCCAACAGGGTCTGAGTCCTAAGGCCTTCATCCTGGCCAATCACAGCCCCACACTGATAACGCTCAAGCGCCAGGATTAAACCAAAAGAAGTCTTTTCAGAGATGGATGACTCCATAGACTTCATGTCTGCTCCAACATACTCATGTTCGTATGGTAATACATGCCCCAACACATCCACAACGCACAGGGGAGGTGAGGGCAGTACTGGCTCCTCCGGCTGGGACAATAGTTGTATCTCGGGTTCCCATGTGGGTGCCTTGTACTTCAACAACTTGGCCCAGGAGAAGGAATCTAGCGTCTGTATCCCTGTATCCAGCAGGTCCAATGTTCTGTCCCGCTGTAGGACAGCCTGGCTGATCCACACACAAAGAGCAGCCTGTTCCTGGAGGACACAATGGCTGCTCTCAGGTCTTGTTCTGTCTTTTTGTCTTAGTTTCTGTACCAGGATGTTTACCCTTAGGTTTTGCCAGTCTCTAAGCCGTGCTCTCTGGTCAGTGAGGATCAGCCTCTCCACATCTTCACACCACACCACCTCCTCAGTAACCATCAAGCACTGTAGAATATGGGACCTCCCTTGTTCCAGCCACAGTCTTAGGTCCTCATGGCGACTGCCGCGGTGCAGACAGCTTTGCCTTCCTTCAGTCAGACATATGGAAAGCTGTTTTTTAAGACTCTGATGGACTCTTTGCTCTAGTTCTATCAACCAGGAGACTGCCCTTGGGTTCCACGCGATGGGCTTACTAAACTTTAGGGTTTCTCCATTACTACCTTTCACACCTACTGTTACATTGCTGCTGATAAGTGGGAAGTCTGAGGATTCGGGGGACTGGATATGGAACAGGACATCTGTAAAGTGTGGGAAGCAGAGGCGGGTGCAGGGCAGGAGGTCTGAGGGCTCTGGGGAGGCGGCAAGGGCATCAATCACATCTTGATCACTGAGAAAGAAAAGTCGTGGGAAGTCACAGCGGGCCAAATACAGCACATCCTCCAAAGTCCCTATGATGTCCTCCATGACACCGATACCCCTCTGAAGGAAAGAACACAATGAATCCCCATAGAAATGCCAGTCTCGTCTCTTGCTGGGAGTCAAGATGGATAACACCAGAGGATCACGCACCATTACTTCTAGAAAGGAGCGATAACTCAGGTCAATGGACTGGAACTCTGTTACCTAACAAACATTAGAACATGTAGAGTTAATAATGGGGCAAGTCCTGTATGATCCCATCCTCTAAGCATCAGACATGCGGTACTCACCATATCCATTTCTGGCAGAGACACGTTCATCTCTCTCTGAACCTTAGTCAGAAAAACCCATTTCCCCTGAAATGTGACCCAAAGGTTCACAACTTGTCCTGCAAATAAGAACAAAGTGAGGATGTGAATTCTCCACGTTCTCCGCACACTCTCCTCTTACCCACATCAACCTCCATTCGTAGTTCCATCAGACTTCATGTGAAGAAAACCGCATCATACTGGGTGATTCTTCCCATCAAAACAGATGGACCCAATTATAAGTATTATGAGTCCATCGGGTACCACCGTTGTCCTTAACTCGATGGATCTGCCGCCACCACCGCCACCATTGTTTCCATTGTAAATCATGGCGGCAGTGTGAACGGGGCCTACAGCTGCCAACGTCAGTCCTGCCACCACTCACTGCACCTCAAGTGGACTTCAGAAAAACTTACCAAGATTCTTCAGCTTTTGGATCCATCCTGAGATTTCATTGTGTCGAGCCGCAGAATACGGAGAGCTCCTGATGGTCTTAAGAGACAGCAGACTATCATCAATGAGACTGCAGAGAGAACGTGTATCTGTAGGAAAGAGGAGAAGACCGCTATGTAGATGAAAACTCTATTGAGAGCTCAACAATGCCTGAATATTGTGAGACTACCGTAATGTCTCTTAGAAGGATGGAACATAGAGGAGGATGGATCATAGAGGAGAATGGATCATAGAAGAGGATGGATCATAGAGGAGCGTGGGTGATAAAGAAGAATGGATCATAGAGGAGAATGGATAATAGAGGAGAATTGATAATAGAGGAGGATGAATCATAGAAGAGGATGGATCATAGAGGAGCGTGGGTGATAGAGAAGAATGGATCATAGAGGAAGATGGATCATAGAGGAAGATGGATCATAGAGAAGGAGAATGGATCATAGAGGAGAATGGATCATAGAGGAGAATGAATTATAGAGGAGGATGAATCAGAGGAGGATCAATCATAAAGAAGGATGGGTCAGAGAGAAGGACAAATAATAGAAGAGGATGGATCATAGAGGAGGAGGATTCAAAACACATAAAATCCAGAAAAACACTATGCAACAAAAAGGTTTCAAACTACAGCGAGATAGAAGTGATAGAGCCCATGGTATATACAGAAAGTGGTACTGTCAGGAACTCACCTGACCTGGCTCCTGCGGCGTCTTCCCCAGCCTCTGCTCCGGCGGCCGGCTCGAGAACGCGCCGGAGCTCCGCCCGCCGGAGCAGAGTGACGTCACGGAGACCCGACGGCGTCCCTAGTAACCGGGGACGCCGCGGTCTCACGTGACAGTCAGTCAGCTGACCGGTCAGCACAGCTGATGCGGCTCGTGCGGGCTGAGTGGCAGATCGCTCTGCCACTTGGTCTGCAGCACCGCAGCTGCAGTGATTGCTGGATCAGGAGACCGGACCAATCAGTGTCTGGTCCGGGCTCCTGGTCCAGTATAAAGTAAAGTGAAAGCCAGCTGGTAATTGCTGGCTATTAGTTGTTCTGATCCCAGCTCCCCTTGTCCTTCTCCTGCGTATCCCGTCCTAATCCCTTCTGCCTGACTGCTCGTGTTGTGACCTCTGCCTGACCTCCGACTATCCCTTGTATTTCGATTTTGTACTGCGTTGCCTGTGTGGTTTGACCCGGCTTGTTCGACTATTCTTTATTGTGTTTGTCTGTCCGTGCTGTTCTGTGTTTCACTTACGCAGTGTAGGGAACGCCTTCGTGGTTGTCCGCGACCGTTTAGGGTCGGCCGAGGCAATTAGGCAGGGCCAGTGGTGGGTTCAGATTCAGGGCGCACTGTCTCTGTCCTGTCTGTTCTAGCCTGTCCTGACAGAATAGCCAGCCCTTACCGCCAATTGCCTCATGGACAACCGAACAGCCCTGACTAACATTGTGGACCAAATGCAGCGACTCAACACGATGGTTCAGGAGCTCGCTGTAAGGGTCCAAGAACAGGAGACGGCACCCCGACAACTCACGGTGACCTCCTCCACACCTCCTGAACCACCTGTTCAACTTCCTGATTAGTTCTCGGGGGACAGGAGGAAATTCCGTGCCTTCAGAGAGGGGAGTAAGCTGTATTTTAGGTTACGCCCTACTTCGTCTGGGGATGAGGTTCAGAGGGTGGGCATCATCATGTCCCTCCTCCAAGGACCACCACAGGAGTGGGCATTTTCCCTACCATCTGACTCCCCTCACCTACAGAGCCCCGACCAGTTCTTTTCCGCCCTAGGTCTATTGTATGATGACCCTGACTGTGCAGCTAACGCTGAACGACAGCTGACTGGGTTGAGACAGGGCCGACGTCCAGTGGAGGAGTACTGCTCAGAATTCCGGCAGTGGAGCGGTCTCTCCACGTGGAACGATTCGGCCCTCAGATATCAGTTTCGAGTGGGTCTCTGTGACAGACTGAAGGATATGTTGGTGGCATATCCTACTCCTGACTCGCTTGAGGACAGCATGACACTAGCCATCAGGGTTGACCGACGACTCAGGGACCGACAGAGAGAGAAGGGTACCCCTGACCACCCTAGAGCCCCTGTATCACCGCTCTCACACCCCAAATCCTCTCTCCCAGTCTTACCACCACCCGAAGAGCCGATGCAGGTGGATGCCACCGATGCTAAAGCCCGACGCGCCCATCGCCTGCAGAATAATTTGTGCCTTTATTGCGGTAAAGCAGGACACCAAGTTCGGCAATGCCCTTCCAGGCCAGGGCCACCGCCGGAAAACTTCAACGCCTGAGAGATTGTCGAAGGGGTCTCTCAGGCGCACAGGTAACCTTCAAAAATAAGTTGTTAAAAGTATTAATGGGTACGCCCAAGTTGATTCTGGATCCTCAACCAACTTTGTTAATCCTATGTTTTTTTCTGGTTTGGAGGTATGTCCCCTGTTGCTCCAGCGTCCTATTAATGTCACTGGAGCAGATTCTGCCCCTTTTGCCCAGGGAAGTGTACGTTATGTGACACCGTGTCTTGAGGTCAAGGTGGGGTCTGTCCATGTGGAGAGACTCGACTTCTTACTCATGCATAACTTGTCATCTGACGTGATTCTGGGGTTGCCCTGGTTGGAGACTCACAACCCTGTCTTTGATTGGCCCAACAGGGAGCTGGTACGATGGGGGCCTGGATGTGCCTCCCACTGTAATGCTGTGTCTCTTGCGGAATGCTCCTCCGGAGAGGGGGAGGTTCCGGAATTTTTATCAGACTATGTTGATGTGTTCGACGAAAAAGCAGTAGAAGAATTACCACCACACAGACCATATGATTGTGCTATTGAGCTACTTCCTGGGGTCAAATACCCTCGAGGTCGGATTTTCAATCTGTCCTGTCCTGAGAGGGAAGCTATGAGGGAATATGTAAAAGATAGCCTGCGTAAAGGTCATATACGCCCATCTTCTTCTCCCATGGGGGCGGGGTTCTTTTTCGTTTGGAAGAAGGACGGGGGTCTCTGTCCCTGTATTGATTACCAGGAGTTGAATAAGATTACGGTTAAGAATCAGCACCCCTTGCCATTAATTCCTGATCTGTTTAACCAAATCATAGGAGCTAATTGGTTTTCCAAGGTAGACCTGAGGGGAGCATACAATTTAATCCGCATCAGGGAAGGTGATGAGTGGAAGACCGCATTCAATACCCCAGAGGGCCATTTCGAGTATCTCGTCATGCCCTTTGGGTTGTGCAATGCTCCGGCCGTCTTCCAGCATTTTGTCAATGATGTTTTCCGTGAGTATCTGGGACGGTTTGTTGTGGTGTACCTCGATGACATTTTAATCTTCTCCCCAGATTGGTCTTCCCATGTGTTGCACGTCCGTACGGTAATGGAGCTTCTCAGACAAAATAATCTGAATGCCAAGTTGTCAAAATGTCAGTTTGGTCTCCAGGAGGTCTCGTTCTTGGGTTATAATATTACTCCCCATTCGTTTAGTATGGACCCGGTCAAGGTGGCGGCCATAAAAAATTGGGAAAGACCTAACAGAGGTTATTAACCCAGTAACTTTCAGGCTTAAACTACCATCGTCCCTAAAGATTCATTCGGTTTTTCATAAAGCCTTGCTGAAAAAATATGTGCCACCAGTGTTTCCGTCACCTCCTCCTGCTCCGCTAGTCGTCCAGGGTGAACTGGAGTATGAGGTAGAGAGAATTCTAAACTCTCGGTGGGTGCAGGGTTCATTACAATACCTAGTCCACTGGAAGGGTTTTGGACCAGAGGAGTGTACATGGGTGGCAGTTAGAGATATACACGCTCCTCAGTTAATCCGACGATTTCATACCCAGAATCCGTCTAAACCCGGTCCAATGGATAAGGGTCCTGAGGCCCCTCATGATGCAGTTACTCAAATCTGATACTAGGATAGAGTTTCAAAACCACTGTAATCCAGAACAGGATATAGATCTGAAAATCCACCACAAGAAACGAGCAGCCTAGAAGGGGATTCAGTAAATACTAATACAAACATCTCAGGGTCATCCTTACACCGAGTAGATAACACCGAACAAGGAAGAGAGGACCTAGAACCCTTCTCAAAGTCGGTCCAAGGATGCCCAACCAAAACCATGACCAATATTAATGAAAAGGAAGGGAAAACCCAACAGAGCCCAAGATGGGCAACCATACTGAGTATGTTCACCCCCTCAAAAGGGCAAAAACGAACAAGGGGAAAAAAGGGGCCCTCAGTTACCAAAAAGAGAGAGAAGAACCACAGACAAAAACCCACAGCTTCCAAAGGGGATTTAGTGAAAATATTTAAAGCAACTCTGTACCCACAATCTGACCCCCCCTCAACCACTTGTACCTTCGGATAGCTGCCTTTAATACAAAACCTTTCCTGGGGTCTGTTCGACAGATGATGCAGTTATCGTCAAATTGGCGTGACCTAGAGTGTCTGTGCCCTAGCATTGCAATGCCCCTCCGTCCCTCCTTCATGCCCTCCTCACCATTAGGAATGCCCCGGGCAGTATTTTTCCTATTCACCACCTGTCTGGACACTGCACAGGGGCCTTAACGATCCAGCACATGTGCAGTGTTCAGACAAGTGGTGATTAGGCGCAATCCTGCCAAGGGCCTTCTTAAGACCCAGTTCACACTGAGCAAAAAACGGCAGAATTCCGCGGTGGGGCAATCAAATTGTTTAGGATAGTGAATGGCTCTCCATGTACCTCTCAGTAGTAATTGATGGCTTTCAGATTCCTTTTCGCCTCCTTGTCATAGTCGGCAAAATCTTGAATAACTCAACCCCCCCTTCCCCCCGTCAGCTGGCCCAATTACCATGTCCTCACTGTTCCTTAGGCATATTAGGGCCCCACACTCTTCTTTTGTAAGAATACCTTCTCTATATAGTCCAGTATTTTGTTGTTTTTTGGTAGATGTTTAAAATCCTGACAGACTGTGTCTTAAAAGTCAGAATGTTTTTTTGGGTGATCCCCATTGTGTGGAAGCTTATTGGTGGTGTCTGTCCCTTTGCTTTCTTACTGGTAGTCAGGACCTATATTTCTAAGGGTTTTTATAGCGAAATGTCTCTTTGGTCCGTTTTCTGATACACTGATGTAGGTCAAGGCGTAACCCAAAGGCCCCCACCTCATTTTCAGCCCCTTTTGGAGGATATTCATTTCTTGTGAAGTTAATAGATGTGAAGATTAGAGCGACTCTGTACCCATAATCTGACCCCCCAAACCGCTTGTACCATCAGATAGCTGCTTCTAATCTATGCTCTGTCCTGGGGTCCGTTCAGCAGGTGATGCAGTTATTGTCCTAAAAAACAACTTTTAAACTTGAAGCCCTGTGTTAAATTGGGGTGGCCTAGAGTACCCATGCCCGAGGCCTGCGTCCGCTCCCGTCTCTCTCTCCACTCAAAGAACTGACATGTCACTAAAGAGCGGCGGGAGCGGACGCGCACGCCCCTCCCATTCACTCACTGCAGGACACTAAGCACGGCAGGATTCTGCAGCCGAGAGCTCCACCACAGAATTTCACCATTTTTGCTCAGAGAGAACGGGGCCTAATGATGAAAAGGGCAGGGAGGACAGAAGGAGAGGAGGTGCAGACCTAGGGCATGGGTACTCTAGGCCACGCCAATTTGACACAGGGCTGCAAATTTAAAAATAGTTTTTTAGGACAAAAACTGCATCACTTGCTGAACAGACTCCAGGACAGAGCATGGATAAAAAGCAGCTATCCGAAGGTACAAGCAGTAAGGGATGGGGGGGGGGGAAGAGATTGTGGGTACAGGATCACTTTAACCCCTTAAGGACCAAGCCTATTTGGGCCTTAATGACCAGACCAAATTTTGGAAATCTGGTATGGTTCACTTAATCTGCTTATAATTTTATAATGGTTTCATACATCCAAGCCACTTTAAGATTGTTTTTTTGTCACATCTTGTACTGTATTCCAGCAGTAAAAAAAAAAAAGTTTAATATAATTTTCATATATAGATTTAAAAAAAAAGAAAACAATGTGAACAATTTTCAAGATTTTTCTTTTAACTATAATATATAACATATAATATTGCACTTATATATGTACTTTCTGTAGAATTTATTTACTATACATATATTTCCATCTGTTTCCTTTGTTTTGGCATTAGTATTGAACAAAAAAAAAAGAAAATTACTGAAATTTGAAAACTCACAAAATTAACGATACTTTTTTAAAATTGGGAATAGCATTTTGATTCCTGCATCAAGCTAAGTTTCAGAGGCTTATACGTGTCAGAACAATAGAAACCCCCCACAAATGACCCCATTTTAGAAACTAGACTCCATAAGGAATTCATCTAGGGGTAGAGTGGGTATTTTAACCCCACAGTGTTTGGACAAAATTAACGCAAAGCAGGTGAAAGTGACAAAATGTTATCCCTTTTAAACGCACGATAAGGAGAAAAGGCCCCCCTAATATATCGCCCCATTTTCTGAGTTCAGAAATATCACTATTGTGCCCCTAACTCAATGTTCCAGAAGTACCTGAACAGCAGTTTGGTTTTTTTCTTTATAAAGGCCCTTAAATCTATCAATTTTTTACCATCGGTCAGTGCCACGTACCACCTGACACACGATACATCAATGGGTACGCCAGTGGCACCATCACATGCTAATTTAGTCATGGGTATTTTTAAGACCCCCATATTAAGGCGATCCCTGAGAGAATGTTATCGCTTACAAGTGATATATAGACCATCTCCTTTTTCTATGGAAGGGGAGGCCAGTATATCAGTGACAACACGCGGGGTATCACCCTGACCACTAAGTACTAAATCCAGATCGAGTTTTTGGACTACTTTATTTCTCATAATGAGAAGGAAATTGTGGCCTCCACTTTAAGAAAGTAGATTCAAACAGCTAACTGTCCTTCACAAGTGGCCAATGGAAATTAAATATCCCATATAGACAGTATAAAAGAATAAGGAAAATTCTACGGTGGATAGGGGCTTTTAACATACAAGCTAATATCCTAAAAAAAGTGTTTAATAAAAAAAGTTACCCCAAAAATTTTTTTAGAAAATGCTTCTAAAAGGACGTCTGGGTTAACACAGGCCAAAAGAACAGCAAATCACCTGAAAAAATAAACCTTCAATAAATCCCATCAAGAAATACAAAAAATATTAAAGTAACACTCGCAGCTTCTCAAACTCAATGCTTCAAATCAAAACAACAACAACCTACAGGAAAGCAGCCACAACCAAACCTACAGGAAAGCAGCCACAACCAAACCTACAGGAGAGCAGCCACAACCAAACCTACAGGAAAGCAGCCACAACCAAACCTACAGGAAAGCAGACACAACCAAACTTACAACAACCTACAGGAAAGCAGCCACAACCAAACCTACAGAAAAGCAGCCACAACCAAACCTACAGGAGAAAAGCCACAACCAAACCTGCTGGAAAGCAGCCACAACCAAACCTACAGGAAAGCAGCCACAACCAAACCTACAGGAAAGCAGCCACAACCAAACCTGCAACAACCTACAGGAAAGCAGCCACAACCAAACCTACAGGAAAGCAGCCACAACCAAACCTACAGGAAAGCAGCCACAACCAAAACCAAACCTACAGGAGAGCAGCCACAACCAAACCTACAACGACCTACAGAAGAGCAGCCACAACCAAACCTACAGGAAAGCAGCCACAACCAAACCTACAGGAGAGCAGTCACAACCAAACCTACAGGAGAGCAGCCACAACCAAACCTACAGGAAAGCAGCCACAACCAAACCTACAGGAGAGCAGTCACAACCAAAACCAAACCTACAGGAGAGCAGCCACAACCAAACCTACAGGAAAGCAGCCACAATCAAACCTACAACAACCTACAGGAAAGCAGCCACAACCAAACCTACAGGAAAGCAGCCACAACCAAACCTACAGGAAAGCAGCCACAATCAAACCTACAACAACCTACAGGAGAGCAGCCACAACCAAACCTACAGGAAAGCAGCCACAATCAAACCTACAACAACCTACAGGAAAGCAGCCACAACCAAACCTACAGGAAAGCAGCCACAATCAAACCTACAACAACCTACAGGAAAGCAGCCACAACCAAAACCAAACCTACAGGAGAGCAGCCACAACCAAACCTACAGGAAAGCAGCCACAATCAAACCTACAACAACCTACAGGAGAGCAGCCACAACCAAACCTACAGGAAAGCAGTCACAACCAAACCTACAGGAAAGCTGCCACAACCAAACCTACAGGAAAGCAGTCACAACCAAACCTACAGGAGAGCAGCCATAACAAAACCTACAGGAAAGCAGCCACAACCAAACCTACAGGAAAGCAGCCACAACCAAACCTACGACAACCTACAGGAAAGCAGCCACAACCAAACCTAAAGGAAAGCAGACACAACCAAACCTACAACAACCTACAGGAAAGCAGCCACAACCAAACCTACAACAACCTGGTGGTGTCTATCCACGGATCCTCAGGGGTTAAAGTGCACTGATCCTAAAACCCACGGTCACATATCATAAACAGAGAAAGCATAAATATATAAATACAATTCTCACTGAAAGCTGTGACGTAGGTGCACTAAATGCTCTGTTTTACCCTATCAGCAAACAGAGACTGGACTAAATCCCACGGTCATGTACCATAAACAAGAAATGCAACGATAAATACCCTTCTCATTAGAAATTATGACGTAGGTGCACTAAATACTCTATTTTGCCCAATCAGCAAACAGATAATAGCCATTCATGGTTGTAAACTAAGGAGAAAAATGTGATAATACAAAAGATGGCTCAGCCGAGCCTCTTACTCCTTCCCCTTAGGACTGGTGTCCGGCCTCCATTGGGGCTGCAGTGGTATACCGCGGGGTGTTGAAGATACCTGTGTGCCGCCTGGACAGTGCTCCTTAAATGCCTCTCCCTCATCATCAGTTGCCGGCTGGTGCCTTGATTGTGCTTCCGGTTCCAGCCACATGACTCGTCACATGATCGCATGCGTCATTACGTACGTGGAGCGCCGATGCGTTCCACCGTGCGCTCCACCCATTTGGATCCTGCGCTCACATGACCAGTCACATGATCGCACTCATCATTACATCCGTGGAGCGCCGATGCGTTCCACCGTGCGTTCCACCCATTAGAATCATGCGCTGCATTCCAGCGCTACGTTCCTTCATATTGAGATGGTTACACTTGTCTCCATCTCACTAGTATCAACTCACATGAGCTCCATTACAATGCATAAATGCTAGAAGTATTATTTTAACTACCTTACTAGTCAAACTGAAGAATACAGGGTAGTGTATTGATACATGCCCCAATATTTCATTAATAGTGGTTTCAAAATGACATCTATTATAATAATAGGGGATTGGAGGGGGGAGAGAGAGAGGTGGTCCCTGTCCCTTGTATTAAACCCTCCCTACTAACCCCTATTACCTCCTACCTATCTACAAGCGGAGCTACCGCCCTAGAAAGGGCGACCCCGCGCTGGAACCTATCCCTCTTACGCCCTGCTATACATTGATTTTCTAAAGGGACCAATCTAAGACATCGAGGGAGGGAAAGGTAGGGTACATGATCTAGATACAGCAAGGGAAAGGGAGAGAGGCATCGCAGGCACACCCGCCCAGGACGACAGCACAGGAACCCATATATTAGGCCCCCAGGCCGTCTAATTGATGATGACAGATGTCAACATCATACTCCTCCTGAGTCTATCATCCCCCCATCCACCATCACATTATCATACTTATTCAGTTATTGCATGCTGTTGGGGGGGGGGGGGGTGATGGTATTATTATTAAAAAAAAAAAGGAAAGACGGCATGAGCATTCCTGCTCCATTGCCAATATTGACTGGTTAGCCTTAATTGACATTCCATGTGACACTATTGTATTCAAAAACTAACGAACAAACCTAGAACAACCTACAGGAAAGCAGCCACAACCAAACCTACAGGAAAGCAGCCACAACCAAACCTACAGGAAAGAAGACACAACCAAACCTTCAACAACCTACAGGAAAGCAGCCACAACCAAAATTACAGGAAAGCAGCCACAACCAAACCTACAGGAGAGAAGCCACAACCAAACCTGCTGGAAAGCAGCCACAACCAAACCTACAGGAAAGCAGCCACAACCAAAACCTACAACAACCTACAGGAAAGCAGCCACAACCAAACCTACAGGAAAGCAGACACAACCAACCCTACAGGAAAGCAGCCACAACCAAACCTACAGGAAACCAGTCACAACCAAACCTACAACAACCTACAGGAAAGCAGCAACAATCAAACCTACAGGAAAGCAGACACAACCAAACCTAGAACAACCTATAGGAAAGCAGCCACAACCAAACCTACAGGAAAGCAGTCACAACCAAACCTACAGGAAAGCAGCCACAATCAAACCTACAGGAGAGCAGCCACAACCAAACCTACAGGAAAGCAGTCACAACCAAACCTACAGGAAAGCTGCCACAACCAAACCTACAGGAAAGCAGCCATAACAAAACCTACAGGAAAGCAGCCACAACCAAACCTACAGGAAAGCAGCCACAACCAAACCTACGACAACCTACAGGAAAGCAGCCACAACCAAACCTAAAGGAAAGCAGACACAACCAAACCTACAACAACCTACAGGAAAGCAGCCACAACCAAACCTACAGGAAAGCAGACACAACCAACCCTACAGGAAAGCAGCCACAACCAAACCTACAGGAAACCAGTCACAACCAAACCTACAACAACCTACAGGAAAGCAGCAACAATCAAACCTACAGGAAAGCAGACACAACCAAACCTAGAACAACCTATAGGAAAGCAGCCACAACCAAACCTACAGGAAAGCAGTCACAACCAAACCTACAGGAAAGCAGCCACAATCAAACCTACAGGAGAGCAGCCACAACCAAACATACAGGAAAGCAGCCACAACCAAACCTACAGGAAAGCAGACACAACCAAACCTAGAACAACCTACAGGAAAGAAGCCACAACCAAACCTACAGGAAAGCAGCCACAATCAAACCTACAGGAGAGCAGCCACAACCAAACCTACAGGAAAGCAGCCACAACCAAACCTACAGGAAAGCAGACACAACCAAACCTAGAACAACCTACAGGAAAGAAGCCACAACCAAACCTACAGGAAAGCAGCCACAACCAAACCTACCGGAAAGGAGCCACAACCAAACCTACAGGAAAGCAGCCACAACCAAAATTAGAGGAAAGGAGCCACAACCAAACCTACAGGAAAGCAGCCACAACCAAACCTACAACAACCTACAGGAAAGCAGCCACAACCAAACCTACAAAAAGGAGGCACAACCAAACCTACAGGAAAGTAGACACAACAAAACCTACAGGAAAACAGACACAACCAAACCTACAACAACCTACAGGAAAGCAGCCACAACCAAACCTACAGGAAAGAAGACAAAACCAAACGTTCAACAACCTACAGGAAAGCAGCCACAACCAAACCTACAGGAAAGCAGCCACAACCAAACCTACAACAACCTACAGGAAAGCAGCCACAACCAAACCTACAACAACCTACAGGAAAGCAGCCACAACCAAACCTACAGGAAAGCAGCCACAACCAAACCTACAGGAACGCAGCCACAACCAAACCTACAGGAAAGCAGACACAACCAAACCTACAACAACCTACAGGAAAGCAGCCACAACCAAACCTACAGGAAAGCAGCCACAACCAAACCTACCGGAAAGGAGCCACAACCAAACCTACAGGAAAGCAGCCACAACCAAACCTAGAGGAAAGGAGCCACAACCAAACCTACAGGAAAGAAGACACAACCAAACCTACAACAACCTACAGGAAAGCAGCCACAACCAAACCTACAGGAAAGCAGCCACAACCAAACCTACAGGAAAGTAGACACAACAAAACCTACAGGAAAACAGACACAACCGAACCTACAACAACCTACAGGAAAGCAGCCACAACCAAACCTACAGGAAAGAAGACACAACCAAACCTTCAACAACCTACAGGAAAGCAGCCACAACCAAACCTACAGGAAAGAAGACACAACCAAACCTACAGGAAAGAAGACACAACCAAACCTACAACAACCTACAGCAAAGCAGCCACAACCAAACCTACAGGAAAGCAGACACAACTAAACCTACAGGAAAGCAGCCAAAACCAAAACCTACAACAACCTACAGGAAAGCAGCCACAACCAAATCTTCAGGAACGAAGACACAACCAAACCTTCAACAACCTACAGGAAAGCAGCCACAACCAAACCTACAGGAAAGCAGACACAACTAAACCTACAGGAAAGCAGCCACAACCAAAACCTACAACAACCTACAGGAAAGCAGCCACAACCAAACCTACAGGAAAGAAGACACAACCAAACCTTCAGCAACCTACAGGAAAGCAGCCACAACCAAACCTACAGGAAAGCAGACACAACTAAACCTACAGGAAAGCAGCCACAACCAAACCTACAACAACCTACAGGAAAGCAGCCACAACCAAACCTACAGGAGAGCAGCCACAACCAAATCTACAGGAGAGCAGCCACAACCAAACCTACAGGAGAGCAGCCACAACCAAACCTACAGGAAAGCAGCCACAACCAAAACCTACAACAACCTACAGGAAAGCAGCCACAACCAAATCTTCAGGAACGAAGACACAACCAAACCTTCAACAACCTACAGGAAAGCAGCCACAACCAAACCTACAGGAAAGCAGACACAACTAAACCTACAGGAAAGCAGCCACAACCAAAACCTACAACAACCTACAGGAAAGCAGCCACAACCAAACCTACAGGAAAGAAGACACAACCAAACCTTCAGCAACCTACAGGAAAGCAGCCACAACCAAACCTACAGGAAAGCAGACACAACTAAACCTACAGGAAAGCAGCCACAACCAAACCTACAACAACCTACAGGAAAGCAGCCACAACCAAACCTACAGGAGAGCAGCCACAACCAAATCTACAGGAGAGCAGCCACAACCAAACCTACAGGAGAGCAGCCACAACCAAACCTACAGGAAAGCAGCCACAACCAAAACCTACAACAACCTACAGGAAAGCAGCCACAACCAAACCTACAGGAAAGCAGCCACAACCAAACCAACAGGAAAGCAGCTACAACCAAATCTACAGAAAAGAAGCCACAACCAAACCTACAGGAAAGCAGACACAACCAAACCTACAGGAAAGCAGACACAACCAAATCTACAACAACCTACAGGAAAGCAGCCACAACCAAACCTACAGGAAAGCAGACACAACCAAACCTACAGGAAAGCAGCCACAACCAAACCTACAACAACCTACAGGAAAGCAGCCACAATCAAACCTACAGGAAAGCAGACACAACCAAACCTAAAACAACCTACAGGAAAGCAGCCACAACCAAACCTACAACAACCTAGAGGAAAGCAGACACAACCAAACCTACAGGAAAGCAGACACAACCAAACCTAAAACAACCTACAGGAAAGCAGACACAACCAAACCTACAACAACCTAGAGGAAAGCAGACACAACCAAACCTACAGGAAAGCAGTCACAACCAAACCTAGAACAACCTACAGGAAAGCAGCCACAACCAAACCTACAGGAAAGCAGTCACAACCAAACCTACAGGAAAGCAGCCACAACCAAACCTACAGGAAAGCAGCCACAACCAAACCTACAGGAGAGCAGACACAACTAAACCTACAACAACCTACAGGAAAGCAGACACAACCAAACCTACAGGAAAGCAGCCACAACCAAACCTACAGGAAAGCAGCCACAACCAACCCTACAGGAAAGCAGCCACAACCAAACCTACAGGAAATTGATGCGAAAAAGAACTAGAACGGCCTCAGGGGTGCCGAAGTGTAAACTAACAAGATGTACGTGCTGGGAGGCATCCATGGAAGGGGGTCACTGGAATCAGAAGCAAGACAACAGATATAGCTGATGAAACAGATATGAAACTATACACTCACCGGCCACTTTAATTTCTAATCAGCCAATCACATGGCGGCAACTCAGTGCATGTAGGCATGTAGACTTGGTCAAGACAATCTCCTGCAGTTCAAACCGAGCATCAGTATGGGGAAGAAAGGTGATTTGAGTGCCTTTGAACGTAGCATGGTTGTTGGTGGCAGAAGGGCTGGTCTGAGTATTTCAGAAACTGCTGGTCTACTGGGATTTTCACGCACAACCATCTCTAGGGTTTACAGAGAATGGTCCGAAAAAGAAAAAACATCCAGTGAGCGGCAGTTCTGTGGGCGGAAATGCCTTGTTGATGCCAGAGGTCAGAGGAGAATGGGCAGACTGGTTCCAGCTGATAGAAAGGCAACAGTGACTCAAATAGCCAACCGTTACAACCAAGGTAGGCAGAAGAGCATCTCTGAGCGCACAGTACGGCCAACTTTGAGGCAGATGGGCTACAGCAGCAGAAGACCACACCGGGTGCCACTCCGCTCAGCTAAGAACAGGAAACTGAGGCTACAATTTGCACAAGCTCATCGAAATTGGACAGTAGAAGATTGGAAAAACGTTGCCTGGTCTGATGAGTCTCGATTTCTGCTGCGACATTCGGATGGTCGGGTCAGAATTTGGCGTCAACAACATGAAAGCATGGATCCATCCTGCCTTGTATCAACGGTTCAGGCTGGTGGTGGTGGTGTCATGGTGTGGGGAATATTTTCTTGGCACTCTTTGGGCCCCTTGGTACCAATTGAGCATCGTTGGAACGCCACAGCCTACCTGAGTATTGTTGCTGACCATGTCCATCCCTTTATGACCACAATGGACCCAACATCTGATGGCGACTTTCAGCAGGATAATGCGCCATGTCTTAAAGCTAGAATCATCTCAGACTGGTTTCTTGAACATGACAATGAGGTCACTGTACTCCAATGGCCTCCACAGTCACCAGATCTCAATCCAATAGAGCATCTTTGGGATGTGGTGGAACGGGAGATTGGCATCATGGATGTGCAGCCGACAAATCTGCGACAACTGTGTGATGTCATCATGTCACTATGGACCAAAATCTCTGAGGAAGCTTCCAGCACCTTGTTGTATCTATGCCACCAAGAATTGAGGCAGTTCTGAAGGCAAAAGGGGGTCCAACCCGTTACTAGCATGGTGTACCCAATAAAGTGGCCGGTGAGTGTATATATGTGTATGTATATATATATATATATATATATATATATAAATATATATATACACACACACACAAATGTTCTGGACCTCCCCTGTAATGTCTAATATGTAGGGAGGTCCACACAGCCGCTACAATGCCACCTAAATGGCCACAGACTAAACATCACCCCATTTCTTAACCATGGGGCGTCAGGACACTCTCAGACCCCACTGGCCTCAAGATAGGCCCCACTGATTAGATACATATAGGGGCCAACAATAGATGTTAACAATTGGTGAAAAATGAAATGTTCTGGATATATAACCACCTCCAGATCCAGCTGGCCTGAATAATAGTATAACAGATAAAAGAACTCCTGCATGCTGCGTTTGGGGGTTTGTATATTGGAGGTGGTGTATATGGGAGGTGGTGTATATGGGAGGTGGTGTATACGGGAGGTGGTGTATATCGGAGGTGGTGTATATGGGAGCTGGTGTATATGGGAGGTGCTGTATACGGGAGGTGGTGTATATCGGAGGTGGTGTATATCGGAGGTGGTGTATATGGGAGGTGGTGTATATTGAAGGAGTATATTGGAATTTAAAAAAAGACATTCTTCTGGAAAGATATGTTGTTGCTTATACATCTAAACACTACCACACTCCTCTGGTTGCTCCACTCACTTTTTTCTTACAGATCACACAGGGAACAGCTAAAGAATAAATAAACTGGCTAGTCAGTCTACTGATGGAGCCACAGTCACAGGGGATTCCGCTACTGATGGAGCCACAGTCACAGGGGATTCCGCTACTGATGGAGCCACAGTCACAGGGGATTCCGCTACTGATGGAGCCACAGTCACAGGGGATTCCGCTACTGATGGAGCCACAGTCACAGGGGATTCCGCTACTGATGGAGCCACAGTCACAGGGGATTCCGCTACTGATGGAGCCACAGTCACAGGGGATTCCGCTACTGATGGTGCCACAGTCACAGGGGATTCCGCTACTGATGGAGCCACAGTCACAGGGGATTCCGCTATTGATGGAGCCACAGTCACAGGAAACTCAGCTACTGATGGAGCCACAGTCACAGGGGATTCCGCTACTGATGGAGCCACAGTCACAGGAAACTCAGCTACTGATGGAGCCACAGTCACAGGGGATTCAGCTACTGATGGAGCCACAGTCACAGGAAACTCAGCTACTGATGGAGCCACAGTCACAGGGGATTCCGCTTCTGATGAAGCCACAGTCACAGGGGATTCCGCTAATGATGGAGACACAGTCACAGGGGATTCCGCTATTGATGGAGCCACAGTCACAGGAAACTCAGCTACTGATGGAGCCACAGTCACAGGGGATTCCGCTACTGATGGAGCCACAGTCACAGGAAACTCAGCTACTGATGGAGCCACAGTCACAGGGGATTCCGCTTCTGATGAAGCCACAGTCACAGGGGATTCCGCTAATGATGGAGACACAGTCACAGGGGATTCCGCTACTGATTCCACAGTCACAGGGGATTCCGCTACTGATGGAGCCACAGTCACAGGGGATTCCGCTACTGATGGTGCCACAGTCACAGGGGATTCCGCTACTGATGGAGCCACAGTAACAGGGGATTCCGCTATTGATGGAGCCACAGTCACAGGAAACTCAGCTACTGATGGAGCCACAGTCACAGGGGATTCCGCTACTGATGGAGCCACAGTCACAGGAAACTCAGCTACTGATGGAGCCACAGTCACAGGGGATTCTGCTACTGATGGAGCCACAGTCACAGGAAACTCAGCTACTGATGGAGCCACAGTCACAGGAAACTCAGCTACTGATGGAGCCACAGTCACAGGGGATTCCGCTTCTGATGAAGCCACAGTCACAGGGGATTCCGCTAATGATGGAGACACAGTCACAGGGGATTCCGCTACTGATTCCACAGTCACAGGGGATTCCGCTACTGATAAAGCCACAGTCACAGGGGATTCCGCTACTGATGGTGCCACAGTCACAGGAGATTCCGCTACTGATGGAGACACAGTCACAGGGGATTCCGCTACTGATGAAGCCACAGTCACAGGGGATTCCGCTACTGATGGAGCCACAGTCACAGGGGATTCCGCTACTGATGGTGCCACAGTCACAGGAGATTCCGCTACTGATGGTGCCACAGTCACAGGGGATTCCGCTACTGATGGAGCCACAGTCACAGGGGATTCCGCTACTGATGAAGCCACAGTCACAGGGGATTCCGCTACTGATGGAGCCACAGTCACAGGGGATTCCGCTACTGATGGTGCCACAGTCACAGGGGATTCCGCTACTGATGGTGCCACAGTCACAGGAGATTCCGCTACTGATGGTGCCACAGCCACAGGGGATTCCGCTACTGATGGAGCCACAGTCACAGGGGATTCCGCTACTGATGGAGCCACAGTCACAGGGGATTCCGCTACTGATGGAGCCAAAGTCACAGGGGATTCCGCTACTGATGAAGCCACAGTCACAGGGGATTCCGCTACTGATGGAGCCACAGTCACTGAGGATTCCGCTACTGATGGAGCCACAGTCACAGGGGATTCCTCTACTGATGGAGACACAGTCACAGGAAACTCCGCTACTGATGAATCCACAGTCACAGGGGATTCCGATACTGATGGAGCCACAGTCACAGGAGATTCCTCTACTGAAGGAGCCACAGTCACAGGGGATTCCTCTACTGATGGAGCCAGTCACAGGGGATTCCTCTACTGATGGAGCCACAGTCACAGGGGATTCCGCTACTGATGGAGCCACAGTCACGGGGATTCCGCTACTGATGGAGCCACAGTCACAGGGGATTCCGCTACTGATGGAGCCACAGTCACAGGGGATTCCGCTACTGATGGAGCCACAGTCACGGGGATTCCGCTACTGATGGAGCCACAGTCACAGGCCATTCCGCTACTGATGGAGCCACAGTCACAGGGCATTCCGCTACTGATGGAGCCACAGTCACAGGGGACTCTGCTACTGATGGAGCCACAGTCACAGGAGATTCCGCTACTGATGGAGCCACAGTCACAGGGCATTCCGCTACTGATGGAGCCACAGTCACAGGGGATTCCGCTACTGATGGAGCCACAGTCACAGGGGATTCCGCTACTGATGGAGCCACAGTCACAGGGCATTCCGCTACTGATGGAGCCACAGTCACAGGGGATTCCTCTACTGATGAAGCCATAGTCACAGGGGATTCCGCTACTGATGGAGCCACAGTCACAGGAGATTCCGCTACTGATGGAGCCACAGTCACAGGGAACTCCGCTACTGATGGAGCCACAGTCACAGGGGATTCCTCTACTGATTCCACAGTCACAGGGGATTCCGCTACTGATGGAGCCACAGTCACAGGGCATTCCGCTACTGATAAAGCCACAGTCACAGGGGATTCCGCTACTGATGGAGCCACAGTCACAGGGGATTCCGCTACTGATGGAGCCACAGTCACAGGGGACTCTGCTACTGATGGAGCCACAGTCACAGGGGATTCCGCTACTGATGGAGCTACAGTCACAGGAAACTCAGCTACTGATGGAGCCACAGTCACAGGGGATTCCGCTACTGATGGAGCCACAGTCACAGGAAACTCAGCTACTGATGGAGCCACAGTCACAGGGGATTCCGCTACTGATGGAGCAACAGTCACAGGGGATTCCGCTACTGATGGAGCCACAGTCACAGGGGAATCCGCTACTGATGGAGCCACAGTCACAGGGGATTCCGCTACTGATGGAGCCACAGTCACAGGGGATTCCGCTACTGATGAAGCCACAGTCACAGGGGATTCTGCTACTGATGGAGCCACAGTCACAGGGGATTCCGCTACTGATGGAGCCACAGTCACAGGTGATTCCTTTACTGATGGAGCCACAGTCACAGGGGATTCCGCTACTGATGGAGCCACAGTCACAGGGGATTCCTCTACTGATGGAGCCACAGTCATAGGAAACTCCGCTACTGATGAAGTCACAGTCACAGGGGATTCCGCTACTGATGGAGCCAAAGTCACAGGGGATTCCGCTACTGATGGAGCCACAGTCACAGGAAACTCCGCTACTGATGAAGTCACAGTCACAGGAAACTCCGCTACTGATGAAGTCACAGTCACAGGGGATTCCGCCACTGATGGAGCCAAAGTCACAGGGGATTCCGCTACTGATGGAGCCACAGTCACAGGAAACTCAGCTACTGATGGAGCCACAGTCACAGGGGATTCCGCTACTGATGGAGCCACAGTCACAGGGGATTCCGCTACTGATGGAGCCACAGTCACAGGGGATTCCTCTACTGATGGAGCCACAGTCACAGGAAACTCAGCTACTGATGGAGTCACAGTCACAGGGGATTCCGCTACTGATGGAGCCACAGTCACAGAATATTCCGCTACTGATGGAGCCACAGTCACAGGGGATTCCGCTACTGATGAAGCCACAGTCACAGGGGATTCCTCTACTGATGGAGCCACAGTCACAGGGGATTCCGCTACTGATGGAGCCACAGTCACAGGGGATTCCGCTACTGATGAAGTCACAGTCACAGGGGATACCGCCACTGATGGAGCCAAAGTCACAGGGGATTCCGCTACTGATGGAGCCACAGTCACAGGGGATTCCGCTACTGATGAAGTCACAGTCACAGGGGATACCGCCACTGATGGAGCCAAAGTCACAGGGGATTCCGCTACTGATGGAGCCACAGTCACAGGGGATTCCTCTACTGATGGTGCCACAGTCACAGGGGATTCCGCTAATGATGGAGCCACAGTCACAGGGAATTCCTCTACTGATGGAGCCACAGTCACAGGGGATTCCTCTACTGATGGAGCCACAGTCACAGGGGATTTCGCTACTGATGGAGCCACAGTCACAGGGGATTCCTCTACTGATGGAGCCACAGTCACAGGGGAATCCGCTACTGATGGAGCCACAGTCACAGGAAATTCCGCTACTGATGGAGCCACAGTCACAGGGGATTCCGCTACTGATGGAGCCAAAGTCACAGGGGACTCTGCTACTGATGGAGCCACAGTCATAGGGGATTCCGCTACTGATGGAGCCACAGTCACAGGGCATTCGGCTACTGATGGAGCCACAGTCACAGGGGATTCCGCTACTGATGTAGCCACAGTCACAGGGGACTCTGCTACTGATGGAGCCACAGTCACAGGGGATTCCGCTACTGATGGAGCCACAGTCACAGGGGATTCCTCTACTGATGGTGCCACAGTCACAGGGGATTCCGCTACTGATGGAGCCACAATCACAAGAGATTCCGCTACTGATGGAGCCACAGTTAAAGGATATTCCTCTACTGATGGAGCCACAGTCACAGGGGATTCCGCTATTGATGGAGCCACAGTTACAGGATATTCCCCTACTGATAAAGCCACAGTCACAGGGGATTCCGCTACCGATGGAGCCACTGTCACAGGGGATTCCGCTACTGATGGAGCCACAGTCACAGGGGATTCCGCTACTGATGGAGCCACAGTCACAGGAGATTCCGCTACTGATGGAGCCACAGTCACAGGGGATTTCGCTACTGATGGAGCCACAGTCACAGGGGATTCCTCTACTGATGGAGCCACAGTCACAGGGGATTCCTCTACTGATTCCACAGTCACAGGGGATTCCACTACTGATGGAGCCACAGTCACAGGGGATTCCTCTACTAATTCCACAGTCACAGGGTTTTCCTCTACTGATTCCACAGTCACAGGGGATTCCTCTACTGATGGTGCCACAGTCACAGGGGATTCCGCTACTGATGGAGCCACAGTCACAAGAGATTCCGCTACTGATGGAGCCACAGTTAAAGGATATTCCTCTACTGATGGAGCCACAGTCACAGGGGATTCCTCTACTGATGGAGCCACAGTCACAGGGGAATCCGCTACTGATGGAGCCACAGTCACAGGAAATTCCGCTACTGATGGAGCCACAGTCACAGGGGATTTCGCTACTGATGGAGCCAAAGTCACAGGGGACTCTGCTACTGATGGAGCCACAGTCATAGGGGATTCCGCTACTGATGGAGCCACAGTCACAGGGCATTCGGCTACTGATGGAGCCACAGTCACAGGGGATTCCGCTACTGATGTAGCCACAGTCACAGGGGACTCTGCTACTGATGGAGCCACAGTCACAGGGGATTCCGCTACTGATGGAGCCACAGTCACAGGGGATTCCTCTACTGATGGTGCCACAGTCACAGGGGATTCCGCTACTGATGGAGCCACAGTCACAAGAGATTCCGCTACTGATGGAGCCACAGTCACAGGGGATTCCGCTATTGATGGAGCCACAGTTACAGGATATTCCCCTACTGATAAAGCCACAGTCACAGGGGATTCCGCTACCGATGGAGCCACTGTCACAGGGGATTCCGCTACTGATGGAGCCACAGTCACAGGGGATTCCGCTACTGATGGAGCCACAGTCACAGGAGATTCCGCTACTGATGGAGCCACAGTCACAGGGGATTTCGCTACTGATGGATCCACAGTCACAGGGGATTCCTCTACTGATGGAGCCCAAGTCACCGAGGATTCCACTACTGATGGAGCCACAGTCACAGGGGATTCCTCTACTGATTCCACAGTCACAGGGGATTCCACTACTGATGGAGCCACAGTCACAGGGGATTCCTCTACTAATTCCACAGTCACAGGGTTTTCCTCTACTGATTCCACAGTCACAGGGAATTCCTCTACTGATGGAGCCACAGTCACAGAGGATTCCTCTACTGACTCCACAGTCACAGGGGATTCCGCTACTGATGGAGCCAGTCACAGGGGATTCCGCTACTGATGGAGCCACAGTCACAGGGGATTCCTCTACTGATGGAGCCACAGTCACAGGAAACTCCGCTACTGATGGAGCCACAGTCACAGGGGATTCCACTCCTGATGGAGCCACAGTCACAGGGGATTCCGCTACTGATGGAGCCACAGTCACAGGGGATTCCGCTACTGATGGAGCCACAGTCACAGGGGATTCCGCTTCTGATGAAGCCACAAGTCACAGGGGATTCCGCTACTGATGGAGCCACAGTCACAGGGGATTCCGCTACTGATGGAGCCACAGTCACAGGGGATTCCGCTACTGATGGAGCCACTGTCACAGAGGATTCCGCTACTGATGGAGCCACAGTCACAGGAAACTCCGCTACTGATGGAGCCACAGTCACAGGGGATTCCGCTACTGATGGAGCCACAGTCACAGGGGATTCCGCTACTGATGGAGCCACAGTCACAGGGGATTCCGCTTCTGATGGAGCCACAGTCACAGAGGATTCCTCTACTGATGGAGCCACAGTCACAGGGGATTCCGCTACTGATGGAGCCACAGTCACAGGAAACTCCGCTACTGATGGAGCCACAGTCACAGGGGATTCCGCTACTGATGGAGCCACAGTCACAGGGGATTCCGCTACTGATGGAGCCACAGTCACAGGGGATTCCTCTTCTAATTCCACAGTCACAGGGTTTTCCTCTACTGATTCCACAGTCACAGGGGATTCCTCTACTGATGGAGCCACAGTCACAGGGGATTCCTCTACTGATGGAGCCACAGTCACAGGAAACTCCGCTACTGATGGAGCCACAGTCACAGGGGATTCCTCTACTGATGGAGCCACAGTCACAGGGGATTCCGCTACTGATGGAGCCACAGTCACAGGGGATTCCGCTACTGATGGAGCCACAGTCACAGGGGATTCCGCTACTGATGGAGCCACAGTCACAGGGGATTCCTCTTCTGATGGAGCCACAGTCACAGAGAATTCCGCTACTGACGGAGCCACAGTCACAGGGGATTCCGCTACTGATGGAGCCACAGTCACAGGGGATTCCGCTACTGATGGAGCCACAGTCACAGGGGATTCCGCTACTGATGGAGCCACAGTCACAGGAAACTCCGCTACTGATGGAGCCACAGTCACAGGGGAATCCTCTACTGATGGAGCCACAGTCACAAGGGAATCCTCTACCGATGGAGCCACAGTCACAAGGGATTCCTCTACTGATTCCACAGTCACAGGGGATTCTACTACTGATGGAGCCACAGTCACAGGGGATTCCTCTACTAATTCCACAGTCACAGGGTTTTCCTCTACTGATTCCACAGTCACAGGGAATTCCTCTACTGATGGAGCCACAGTCACAGAGGATTCCTCTACTGACTCCACAGTCACAGGGGGGAGCCACAGTTACAGAGGATTCCTCTACTGACTCCACAGTCACAGGGGATTCCGCTACTGATGGAGCCAGTCACAGGGGATTCCGCTACTGATGGAGCCACAGTCACAGGGGATTCCTCTACTGATGGAGCCACAGTCACAGGAAACTCCGCTACTGATGGAGCCACAGTCACAGGGGATTCCGCTACTGATGGAGCCACAGTCACAGGAGATTCCGCTACTGATGGAGCCACAGTCATAGGGGATTCCGCTACTGACGGAGCCACAGTCGCAGGGGATTCCGCTTCTGATGGAGCCACAGTCACAGGGGATTCCGCTACTGATGGAGCCACAGTCACAGGGGATTCCGCTACTGATGGAGCCACAGTCACAGGGGATTCCGCTACTGATGGAGCCACAGTCACAGGGGATTCCGCTACTGATGGAGCCACAGTCACAGGAAACTCCGCTACTGATGGAGCCACAGTCACAGGGGATTCCGCTACTGATGGAGCCACAGTCACAGGGGATTCCGCTACTGATGGAGCCACAGTCACAGGGGATTCCGCTACTGATGGAGCCACAGTCACAGAATATTCCGCTACTGATGGAGCCACAGTCACAGGGGATTCCGCTACTGATGAAGCCACAGTCACAGGGGATTCCTCTACTGATGGAGCCACAGTCACAGGAAACTCCGCTACTGATGAAGTCACAGTCACAGGGGATTCCGCTACTGATGGAGCCAAAGTCACAGGGGATTCCGCTACTGATGGAGCCACAGTCACAGGGGATTCCTCTACTGATGGAGCCACAGTCACAGGAAACACCGCTACTGATGAAGTCACAGTCACAGGGGATTCCGCTACTGATGGAGCCACAGTCAAAGGAAACTCTGCTACTGATGGAGCCAAAGTCACAGGGGATTCCGCTACTGATGGAGCCACAGTCACAGGGAATTCCTCTACTAATGGTGCCACAGTCACAGGGGATTCGGCTACTCATGGAGCCACAGTCACAGGGGATTCCGCTACTGATGGAGCCACAGTCACAGGGAATTCCACTAATGATGGAGCCACAGTCACAGGGCATTCCTCTAATGATGGAGCCACAGTCACAGGGGATTTCGCTACTGATGGAGCCACAGTCACAGGGGATTCCTCTACTGATGGAGCCACAGTCACAGGGCATTCCGCTACTGATGGAGCCACAGTCACAGGGGATTCCGCTACTGATGGAGCCACAGTTACAGGAAATTCCGCTACTGATGGAGCCACAGTCACAGGGGATTCCGCTACTGATGGAGCCAAAGTCACAGGGGACTCTGCTACTGATAGAGCCACAGTCATAGGGGATTCCGCTACTGATGGAGCCACAGTCACAGGGGATTCCTCTACTGATGGAGCCACAGTCACAGGAAACACCGCTACTGATGAAGTCACAGTCACAGGGGATTCCGCCACTGATGGAGCCAAAGTCACAGGGGATTCCGCTACTGATGGAGCCACAGTCAAAGGAAACTCAGCTACTGATGGAGCCAAAGTCACAGGGGATTCCGCTACTGATGGAGCCACAGTCACAGGGGATTCCTCTACTGATGGAGCCACAGTCACAGGGGATTCCGCTACTCATGGAGCCACAGTCACAGGGGATTCCGCTACTGATGGAGCCACAGTCACAGGGGATTCCGCTACTGATGGAGCCACAGTCACAGGAGATTCCGCTACTGATGGAGCCACAGTCACAGGGGATTCCGCTACTGACGGAGCCACAGTCACAGGGGATTCCGCTTCTGATGGAGCCACAGTCACAGGGGATTCCGCTACTAATGGAGCCACAGTCACAGGGGATTCCGCTACTGATGGAGCCACAGTCACAGGGGATTCCGCTACTGATGGAGCCACAGTCACAGGGGATTCCGCTACTGATGGAGCCACAGTCACAGGAAACTCCGCTACTGATGGAGCCACAGTCACAAGGGATTCCGCTACTGATGGAGCCACAGTCACAGGGGATTCCGCTACTGATGGAGCCACAGTCACAGGGGATTCCGCTACTGATGGAGCCACAGTCACAGGGGATTCCGCTTCTGATGGAGCCACAGTCACAGGGGATTCCGCTACTGATGGAGCCACAGTCACAGGAAACTCCGCTACTGATGAAGCCACAGTCACAGGGGATTCCTCTACTGATGGAGCCACAGTCAAAGGAAACTCCGCTACTGATGAAGTCACAGTCACAGGGGATTCCGCTACTGATGGAGCCAAAGTCACAGGGGATTCCGCTACTGATGGAGCCACAGTCACAGGGGATTCCTCTACTGATGGAGCCACAGTCACAGGAGATTCCGCTAATGATGGAGCCACAGTCACAGGGGATTCCTCTACTGATGGAGCCACAGTCACAGGGCATTCCGCTACTGATGGAGCCACAGTCACAGGGGATTCCGCTACTGATGGAGCCACAGTCACAGGAAATTCCGCTACTGATGGAGCCACAGTCACAGGGGATTCCGCTACTGATGGAGCCAAAGTCACAGGGGACTCTGCTACTGATGGAGCCACAGTCATAGGGCATTCGGCTACTGATGGAGCCACAGTCACAGGGGATTCCGCTACTGATGGAGCCACAGTCACAGGGGATTCCGCTACTGATGGAGCCACAGTCACAGGGGGTTCCTCTACTGATGGAGCCACAGTCACAGGGGATTCCGCTGCTGATGTAGCCACAGTCACAGGGGACTCTGCTACTGATGGAGCCACAGTCACAGGGGACTCTGCTACTGATGGAGCCACAGTCACAGGGGATTCCGCTACTGATGGAGCCACAGTCACAGGGGATTCCTCTACTGATGGTGCCACAGTCACAGGGGATTCCGCTACTGATGGAGCCACAGTCACAGGGGATTCCGCTACTGATGGAGCCACAGTTACAGGATATTCCTCTACTGATGGAGCCACAGTCACAGGGGATTCCGCTACTGATGGAGCCACAGTTACAGGATATTCCTCTACTGATAAAGCCACAGTCACAGGGGATTCCGCTACTGATGGAGCCACAGTCACAGGGGATTCCGCTACTGATGGAGCCACAGTCACAGGGGATTTCGCTACTGATGGAGCCACAGTCACAGGGGATTCCTCTTCTGATGGAGCCCAAGTCACCGAGGATTCCACTACTGATGGAGCCACAGTCACAGGGGATTCCTCTACTGATTCCACAGTCACAGGGGATTCCTCTACTGATGGAGCCACAGTCACAGGGGATTCCTCTACTAATTCCACAGTCACAGGGGATTCCTCTACTGATGGAGCCACAGTCACAGAGGATTCCTCTACTGACTCCACAGTCACAGGGGATTCCGCTACTGATGGAGCCAGTCACAGGGGATTCCGCTACTGATGGAGCCACAGTCACAGGGGATTCCTCTACTGATGGAGCCACAGTCACAGGAAACTCCGCTACTGATGGAGCCACAGTCACAGGGGATTCCGCTACTGATGGAGCCACAGTCACAGGGGATTCCGCTACTGATGGAGCCACAGTCACAGGGGATTCCGCTACTGATGGAGCCACAGTCACAGGGGATTCCGCTTCTGATGGAGCCACAGTCACAGGGGATTCCGCTACTGATGGAGCCACAGTCACAGGGGATTCCACTACTGATGGAGCCACAGTCACAGGGGATTCCGCTACTGATGGAGCCACAGTCACAGGGGATTCCGCTACTGATGGAGCCACAGTCACAGGAAACTCCGCTACTGATGGAGCCACAGTCACAGGGGATTCCGCTACTGATGGAGCCACAGTCACAGGGGATTCCGCTACTGATGGAGCCACAGTCATAGGGGATTCCGCTACTGATGGAGCCACAGTTACAGGGGATTCCGCTACTGATGGAGCCACAGTCACAGGAAACTCCGCTACTGATGGAGCCACAGTCACAGGGGATTCCGCTACTGATGGAGCCACAGTCACAGGGGATTCCGCTACTGATGGAGCCACAGTCACAGGGGATACCTCTACTAATTCCACAGTCACAGGGTTTTCCTCTACTGATTCCACAGTCACAGGGGATTCCTCTACTGATGGAGCCACAGTCACAGGGGATTCCTCTACTGATGGAGCCACAGTCACAGAGTATTCCTCTACTGACTCCACAGTCACAGGGGATTCCGCTACTGATGGAGCCAGTCACAGGGGATTCCGCTACTGATGGAGCCACAGTCACAGGAAACTCCGCTACTGATGGAGCCACAGTCACAGGGGATTCCGCTACTGATGGAGCCACAGTCACAGGGGATTCCGCTACTGATGGAGCCACAGTCACAGGGGATTCCGCTACTGATGGTGCCACAGTCACAGGGGATTCCGCTTCTGATGGAGCCACAGTCACAGGGAATTCCGCTACTGATGGAGCCACAGTCACAGGGGATTCCGCTACTGATGAAGCCACAGTCACAGGGGATTCCGCTACTGATGGAGCCACAGTCACAGGGGATTCCGCTACTGATGGAGCCACAGTCACAGGAAACTCCGCTACTGATGGAGCCACAGTCACAGGGGATTCCGCTACTGATGGAGCCACAGTCACAGGGGATTCCTCTACTGATTCAACAGTCACAGGGGATTCCGCTACTGATGGAGCCACAGTCACAGGGGATTCCTCTACTGATGGAGCCACAGTCACAGGGGATTCCACTACTGATGGAGCCAGAGTCACAGGGGATTCCTCTACTAATTCCACAGTCACAGGGTTTTCCTCTACTGATTCCACAGTCACAGGGGATTCCTCTACTGATGGAGCCACAGTCACAGAGGATTCCTCTACTGACTCCACAGTCACAGGGGATTCCTTTACTGATGGAGCCACAGTCACAGAGGATTCCTCTACTGACTCCACAGTCACAGGGGATTCCGCTACTGATGGAGCCACAGTCACAGGGGATTCCGCTACTGATGGAGCCACAGTCACAGGGGATTCCTCTACTGATGGAGCCACATTCACAGGAAACTCCGCTACTGATGGAGCCACAGTCACAGGGGATTCCGCTACTGATGGAGCCACAGTCACAGGAGATTCCGCTACTGATGGAGCCACAGTCACAGGGGATTCCGCTACTGATGGAGCCACAGTCACACGGGATTCCGCTTCTGATGGAGCCACAGTCACAGGGGATTCCGCTACTGATGGAGCCACAGTCACAGGGGATTCCGCTACTGATGGAGCCACAGTCACAGGGGATTCCGCTACTGATGGAGCCACAGTCACAGGGGATTCCACTTCTGATGGAGCCACAGTCACAGGGGATTCCGCTACTGATGGAGCCACAGTCACAGGGGATTCCTCTACTGATGGTGCCACAGTCACAGGGGATTCCGCTACTGATGGAGCCACAGTCACAGGGGATTCCGCTACTGATGGAGCCACAGTTACAGGATATTCCTCTACTGATGGAGCCACAGTCACAGGGGATTCCGCTACTGATGGAGCCACAGTTACAGGATATTCCTCTACTGATAAAGCCACAGTCACAGGGGATTCCGCTACTGATGGAGCCACAGTCACAGGGGATTCCGCTACTGATGGAGCCACAGTCACAGGGGATTTCGCTACTGATGGAGCCACAGTCACAGGGGATTCCTCTTCTGATGGAGCCCAAGTCACCGAGGATTCCTCTACTGATGGAGCCACAGTCACAGGGGATTCCTCTACTGATTCCACAGTCACAGGGGATTCCACTACTGATGGAGCCACAGTCACAGGGGATTCCTCTACTAATTCCACAGTCACAGGGTTTTCCTCTACTGATTCCACAGTCACAGGGGATTCCTCTACTGATGGAGCCACAGTCACAGAGGATTCCTCTACTGACTCCACAGTCACAGGGGATTCCGCTACTGATGGAGCCAGTCACAGGGGATTCCGCTACTGATGGAGCCACAGTCACAGGGGATTCCTCTACTGATGGAGCCACAGTCACAGGAAACTCCGCTACTGATGGAGCCACAGTCACAGGGGATTCCGCTACTGATGGAGCCACAGTCACAGGGGATTCCGCTACTGATGGAGCCACAGTCACAGGGGATTCCGCTACTGATGGAGCCACAGTCACAGGGGATTCCGCTTCTGATGGAGCCACAGTCACAGGGGATTCCGCTACTGATGGAGCCACAGTCACAGGGGATTCCGCTACTGATGGAGCCACAGTCACAGGGGATTCCGCTACTGATGGAGCCACAGTCACAGGGGATTCCGCTACTGATGGAGCCACAGTCACAGGAAACTCCGCTACTGATGGAGCCACAGTCACAGGGGATTCCGCTACTGATGGAGCCACAGTCACAGGGGATTCCGCTACTGATGGAGCCACAGTCACAGGGGATTCCGCTACTGATGGAGCCACAGTCACAGGGGATTCCGCTACTGATGGAGCCACAGTCACAGGAAACTCCGCTACTGATGGAGCCACAGTCACAGGGGATTCCGCTACTGATGGAGCCACAGTCACAGGGGATTCCGCTACTGATGGAGCCACAGTCACAGGGGATACCTCTACTAATTCCACAGTCACAGGGTTTTCCTCTACTGATTCCACAGTCACAGGGGATTCCTCTACTGATGGAGCCACAGTCACAGGGGATTCCTCTACTGATGGAGCCACAGTCACAGAGGATTCCTCTACTGACTCCACAGTCACAGGGGATTCCGCTACTGATGGAGCCAGTCACAGGGGATTCCGCTACTGATGGAGCCACAGTCACAGGGGATTCCTCTACTGATGGAGCCACAGTCACAGGAAACTCCGCTACTGATGGAGCCACAGTCACAGGGGATTCCGCTACTGATGGAGCCACAGTCACAGGAGATTCCGCTACTGATGGAGCCACAGTCACAGGGGATTCCGCTACTGATGGAGCCACAGTCACAGGGGATTCCGCTTCTGATGGAGCCACAGTCACAGGGGATTCCGCTACTGATGGAGCCACAGTCACAGGGGATTCCGCTACTGATGGAGCCACAGTCACAGGGGATTCCGCTACTGATGGAGCCAAAGTCACAGGGGATTCCGCTACTGATGGAGCCACAGTCACAGGGGATTCCGCTTCTGATGGAGCCACAGTCACAGGGGATTCCGCTACTGATGGAGCCACAGTCACAGGGGATTCCTCTACTGATGGTGCCACAGTCACAGGGGATTCCGCTACTGATGGAGCCACAGTCACAGGGGATTCCGCTACTGATGGAGCCACAGTTACAGGATATTCCTCTACTGATGGAGCCACAGTCACAGGGGATTCCGCTACTGATGGAGCCACAGTTACAGGATATTCCTCTACTGATAAAGCCACAGTCACAGGGGATTCCGCTACTGATGGAGCCACAGTCACAGGGGATTCCGCTACTGATGGAGCCACAGTCACAGGGGATTTCGCTACTGATGGAGCCACAGTCACAGGGGATTCCTCTTCTGATGGAGCCCAAGTCACCGAGGATTCCACTACTGATGGAGCCACAGTCACAGGGGATTCCTCTACTGATTCCACAGTCACAGGGGATTCCACTACTGATGGAGCCACAGTCACAGGGGATTCCTCTACTAATTCCACAGTCACAGGGTTTTCCTCTACTGATTCCACAGTCACAGGGGATTCCTCTACTGATGGAGCCACAGTCACAGAGGATTCCTCTACTGACTCCACAGTCACAGGGGATTCCGCTACTGATGGAGCCAGTCACAGGGGATTCCGCTACTGATGGAGCCACAGTCACAGGGGATTCCTCTACTGATGGAGCCACAGTCACAGGAAACTCCGCTACTGATGGAGCCACAGTCACAGGGGATTCCGCTACTGATGGAGCCACAGTCACAGGGGATTCCGCTACTGATGGAGCCACAGTCACAGGGGATTCCGCTACTGATGGAGCCACAGTCACAGGGGATTCCGCTTCTGATGGAGCCACAGTCACAGGGGATTCCGCTACTGATGGAGCCACAGTCACAGGGGATTCCGCTACTGATGGAGCCACAGTCACAGGGGATTCCGCTACTGATGGAGCCACAGTCACAGGGGATTCCGCTACTGATGGAGCCACAGTCACAGGAAACTCCGCTACTGATGGAGCCACAGTCACAGGGGATTCCGCTACTGATGGAGCCACAGTCACAGGGGATTCCGCTACTGATGGAGCCACAGTCACAGAGTATTCCTCTACTGACTCCACAGTCACAGGGGATTCCGCTACTGATGGAGCCAGTCACAGGGGATTCCGCTACTGATGGAGCCACAGTCACAGGAAACTCCGCTACTGATGGAGCCACAGTCACAGGGGATTCCGCTACTGATGGAGCCACAGTCACAGGGGATTCCGCTACTGATGGAGCCACAGTCACAGGGGATTCCGCTACTGATGGTGCCACAGTGACAGGGGATTCCGCTTCTGATGGAGCCACAGTCACAGGGAATTCCGCTACTGATGGAGCCACAGTCACAGGGGATTCCGCTACTGATGAAGCCACAGTCACAGGGGATTCCGCTACTGATGGAGCCACAGTCACAGGGGATTCCGCTACTGATGGAGCCACAGTCACAGGAAACTCCGCTACTGATAGAGCCACAGTCACAGGGGATTCCGCTACTGATGGAGCCACAGTCACAGGGGATTCCTCTACTGATTCAACAGTCACAGGGGATTCCGCTACTGATGGAGCCACAGTCACAGGGGATTCCTCTACTGATGGAGCCACAGTCACAGGGGATTCCACTACTGATGGAGCCAGAGTCACAGGGGATTCCTCTACTAATTCCACAGTCACAGGGTTTTCCTCTACTGATTCCACAGTCACAGGGGATTCCTCTACTGATGGAGCCACAGTCACAGAGGATTCCTCTACTGACTCCACAGTCACAGGGGATTCCTTTACTGATGGAGCCACAGTCACAGAGGATTCCTCTACTGACTCCACAGTCACAGGGGATTCCGCTACTGATGGAGCCAGTCACAGGGGATTCCGCTACTGATGGAGCCACAGTCACAGGGGATTCCTCTACTGATGGAGCCACAGTCACAGGAAACTCCGCTACTGATGGAGCCACAGTCACAGGGGATTCCGCTACTGATGGAGCCACAGTCACAGGAGATTCCGCTACTGATGGAGCCACAGTCACAGGGGATTCCGCTACTGATGGAGCCACAGTCACAGGGGATTCCGCTTCTGATGGAGCCACAGTCACAGGGGATTCCGCTACTGATGGAGCCACAGTCACAGGGGATTCCGCTACTGATGGAGCCACAGTCACAGGGGATTCCGCTACTGATGGAGCCACAGTCACAGGGGATTCCGCTACTGATGGAGCCACAGTCACAGGGGATTCCGCTTCTGATGGAGCCACAGTCACAGGGGATTCCGCTACTGATGGAGCCACAGTCACAGGGGATTCCGCTACTGATGGAGCCACAGTCACAGGGGATTCCGCTACTGATGGAGCCACAGTCACAGGGGATTCCGCTTCTGATGGAGCCACAGTCACAGGGGATTCCGCTACTGATGGAGCCACAGTCACAGGGGATTCCGCTACTGATGGAGCCACAATCACAGGAAACTCCGCTACTGATGGAGCCACAGTCACAGGGGATTCCGCTACTGATGGAGCCACAGTATTCAACTTACTTATTAGTTGACAGAAAGGAAATGTTATTGGTCGAGATGGCTAAAGGTGCGTTTACACGTAACGATAATTGGCCCGATCGTACGATTAACGATATCGAAGTAACGATTTTTTTTTTCATAACGATCAGCGTTTAGACGGTACGATATATTGTACTGAAAATCGTTTTGCGATCGCTTAAGCCTATCTCACACATTGGTTAAATCGGCGAACGACTGTTCACACGGAACGATCTGGAAATTTTTTGCGAACGACCAACGACGATTTGATGACATGTTGAAAGATCAAAATGAACGATTTCTTGTTCGTCGTTTGATCATTCGCTGCGTTTACACGTACGATTATCGTTCAAATTCGTTATTGCGCAAATTCGCACGATAATCGTTACGTGTTAACGCACCTTAAGGTTCTGGACAGGAGTAAGATTACACTAAGGAGAACAAGGGAAGAACACTCTCCGTCTCAGGTTCTTTATGCCTAACAATCCACTAGGTTATGGATTGTATTGTGTATCCTGCAGCACACATCACTGAGATACACATGGAGGAGTATACTACAGATTCCCAGGTATGGTCCCACGGCAGTCTGGGAGGAGGAGGCTGTCATTGCACTCCGGTGAGTGCGACCCTCGGAGGAGTTGGGGTGCATGATAAAGGGGCAGTGGACCCCTGAAACGTGTCGCCTTGCTATTCATTACAGAAGTATTTTATCCCGAGAGATTCGGGCAGCATGTTCATCCAAGGAGGCTCGGCACTCGGCACTCACTATTGTTTCCAGGCACCTGGGAGGGTGTTAGGAAGGTGAAGTCTCTAATACACACAAAGCCATCATGAGTACTAGCATGTACCGGGTCATAGAGGAGGATGGGTCATAGAGGAGGAGGAAGGCTCAAAAAGGAGGAGGAATCTTAGATGAGTAGGATTGATCATGCTCAGATGACCGAGCAGATGAGTGATTGTGTGTGAGGATGATGATGGTGGATGTACACTGGATAGACAGAAGGAAGACCAGAGAAGTGACCTGCCAGCCATAAAGAGGACACGACCCGCCGGCCATGACTGAGACACGACCTGCCGGCCACGATTGAGGCGCAACCTGCCGGCCATGATGAAGGCGAGATCTGTTGGCCAAGACTGAGGCGGGATCTCCTCCCGGGTGTGATATGGAGAAGAGGATGTAGAGGACCTGGTATAAACATCTCACCAGCCAGGAGGAAGCTGCCCGTGTCCTGGGTGCTGTAGCCTTGCGCGCAGTCCCTGAATCTGCCACTTGGTGGTCTCCTGGACGCGTCTGGTGAGGGGTCCTCTCTACACACACAAAGGAAGAATCTGACCAGACGCACTTCTCTCTCCTGCCACAACGCCTGGATCTTCCCAAAGTCCTGATGGACGGAGAACTCTGCACGAGCCCGAAGCAAGATCTGACAGAATAAGACACATCAGTGAGGGGTCTAACAGAAGAATAGTGAGTGCAGCTCTGGAGGATAACACATGATGTAACAGCAGAATAGTGAGTGCAGCTCTGGAGGATGAGACATGATGTAACAGCAGAATAGTGAGTGCAGCTCTGGAGGATGAGACATGATGTAACAGCAGAATAGTGAGCGCAGCTCTGGAGGATAAGACATGATGTAACAGAAGAATAGTGAGTGCAGCTCTGGAGGACAAGACATGATCCAACAGCAGAATAGTGAGTGCAGCTCTGGAGGATGAGACACGATCTAACAGCAGAATAGTGAGTGCAGCTCTGGAGGATGAGACACGATCTAACAGCAGAATAGTGAGTGCAGCTCTGGAGGATGAGACAGGATGTAACAGCAGAATAGTGAGTGCAGCTCTGGAGGACAAGACATGATCCAACAGCAGAATAGTGAGTGCAGCTCTGGAGGATGAGACACGATCTAACAGCAGAATAGTGAGTGCAGCTCTGGAGGATGAGACACGATCTAACAGCAGAATAGTGAGTGCAGCTCTAGAGGATGAGACAGGATGTAACAGCAGAATAGTGAGTGCAGCTCTGGAGGATGAGACAGGATGTAACAGCAGAATAGTGAGTGCAGCTCTAGAGGATGAGACAGGATGTAACAGCAGAATAGTGAGTGCAGCTCTGGAGGATGAGACAGGATGTAACAGCAGAATAGTGAGTGCAGCTCTAGAGGATGAGACAGGATGTAACAGCAGAATAGTGAGTGCAGCTCTGGAGGATGAGACAGGATGTAACAGCAGAATAGTGAGTGCAGCTCTGGAGGATGAGAGACGATCTAACAGCAGAATAGTGAGTGCAGCTCTGGAGGATGAGACATGATGTAACAGCAGAATAGTGAGTTCAGCTCTGGGGGATGAGACATAACAGCAGAATAGTGAGTGCAGCTCTAGAGGATAACACATGATGTAACAGCAGAATAGTGAGTGCAGCTCTGGAGGATGAGACATGATGTAACAGCAGAATAGTGAGTGCAGCTCTGGAGAATGACACATGATGTAAAAGCAGAATAGTGTGTGCAGCTCTGGAGGATGAGACATGATGTAACAGCAGAATATTGAGTGCAGCTCTGGAGGATGAGACACGATCTAACAGCAGAATAGTGAGTGCAGCTCTGGAGGATGAGACACGATCTAACAGCAGAATAGTGAGTGCAGCTCTGGAGGATGAGACAGGATGTAACAGCAGAATAGTGAGTGCAGCTCTGGAGGATGAGACACGATCTAACAGCAGAATAGTGAGTGCAGCTCTGGAGGATGAGACACGATCTAACAGCAGAATAGTGAGTGCAGCTCTGGAGGATGAGACAGGATGTAACAGCAGAATAGTGAGTTCAGCTCTGGAAGATGAGACATGATGTAACAGCAGAATAGTGAGTGCAGCTCTGGAGGATGCCCTGTTCTTCTCCCTCTCACAGATGCACAGTACTCCTCCCCTGATGCTGTTCTTCTCCCTCTCACAGATGCACAGTTCTCCTCCCCCGATGCTCTGTTCTTCTCCCTCTCACAGATGCACAGTACTCCTCCCCCGATGCTGTTCTTCTCCTCACAGATGAACAGTACTCCTCCCCTGATGGCCTATTCTTCTCCCTCTCACAGATGCACAGTACTCCTTCCCCGATGCCCTGTTCTGCTTCTCACAGATGCACAGTACTCCTCCCCCGATGCCCTGTTCTGCCTCTCACAGATGCACAGTACTCCTCCCCTGATGCCCTGTTCTGCCTCTCACAGATGCACAGTACTCTTCCCCTGATGCCCTGTTCTTCTCCCTCACAGATGCACAGTACTCCTCTTCTGATGCAGTTCTTCTCCCTCTCACAGATGCACAGTACTCCTCCCCTGATGCTGTTCTTCTCCCTCTCACAGATGCACAGTACTCCTCCCCTGATGCTGTTCTTCTCCCTCTCACAGATGCACAGTACTCCTCCCCTGATGCTGTTCTTCTCCCTCTCACAGATGCACAGTACTCCTCCCCGGATGCCCTGTTCTTTTCCCTCTCACAGATGCACAGTACTCCTCCCCTGATGCCCTGTTCTTCTCCCTTTCACAGATGCACAGTACTCTTCCCCTGATGCTATTCTTCTCCTTCTCACAGATGCACATTACTCCTCCCCGGATGTCTGTTTCTTCTCCCTCTCACAGATGCACAGTACTCCTCCCCTGATGTCTGTTTCTTCTCCCTCTCACAGATGCACAGTACTCTTCCCCTGATGCTATTCTTCTCCCTCTCACAGATGCACAGTACTCCTCCCCCGATGCCCTGTTCTTCTCCCTCTCACAGATGCACAGTACTCTTCCCCTGATGCCCTGTTCTTCTCCCTCTCACAGATGCACATTACTCCTCCCCGGATGTCCGATTCTTCTCCCTCTCACAGATGCACAGTACTCCTCCCCTGATGCTGTTCTTCTCCCTCTCACAGATGCACAGTACTCTTCCCCTGATCCCCTGTTCTTCTCCCTCTCACAGATGCACAGTACTCTTCCCCTGATCCCCTGTTCTTCTCCCTCTCACAGATGCACAGTACTCCTCCCCTGATGCTGTTCTTCTCCCTCTCACAGATGCACAGTACTCTTCCCCTGATCCCCTGTTCTTCTCCCTCTCACAGATGCACAGTACTCCTCCCCTGATGCCCTGTTCTTCTCCCTCTCACAGATGCACAGTACTCCTCCCCGGATGTCCGTTTCTTCTCCCTCTCACAGATGCACAGTACTCCTCCCCTGATGCTGTTCTTCTCCCTCTCACAGATGCACAGTACTCTTCCCCTGATGCCCTGTTCTTCTCCCTCTCACAGATGCACAGTACTCCTCCCCTGATGCTGTTCTTCTCCCTCTCACAGATGCACAGTACTCTTCCCCTGATGCCCTGTTCTTCTCCCTCTCACAGATGCACAGTACTCCTCCCCTGATGCTGTTCTTCTCCCTCTCACAGATGCACAGTACTCTTCCCCTGATGCCCTGTTCTTCTCCCTCTCACAGATGCACAGTACTCCTCCCCTGATGCCCTGTTCTTCTCCCTCTCACAGATGCACAGTACTCCTCCCCTGATGCCCTGTTCTTCCCCCTCTCACAGATGCACAGTACTCCTCCCCCGATGCTGTTCTTCTCCCTCTCACAGATGCACAGTACTCCTTCCCGGATGTCCGTTTCTTCTCCCTCACCTTGTGGATTTGCTCCTGCTCTCTCAGCAGCGGACAGGACAGCAGCTCCATCAGTGTCAGAGTCTCCGGCCTGACACAGTTCTTCCCCATCACTGGCAGGAGAAGGGATGATCTGTTACTGATCAGCAGAGGACATGTACACAGAGGCAGAACCCCCCCCAGGTTACCTGCAGAGATGGCCGCCCAGTGGCTGTGTGTGACTGCGGGGTCCAGCAGGGACTGCAGCAGGGGAAGGTGCCGGGTAATATCCTCAAGACAAGAACCAACACTGTGCAGGACGGGGTCTCCCTCCGGAAGGATCAGGATCAGCTCCTGCAGACTGCACTCCCACTGCTGCAGCATCTCTCTCATCTGCTCCATGTTCACCTATAGAAGACAGAGGATGGTCATCACCTGGGCGACCGCACCTCCCTGGTGACTGTGTATCATGGGGGTCCCCATACCTCCCTATAATCCCCCAGTGGTGACTGTGTACCATGGGGGTCCCGATACCTCCCTATAATCCCCCAGGGGGACTGTGTACCATGGGGGTCCCCATACCTCCCTATAATCCCCAAGGGTGACTGTGTATCATGTGGGTCCCCATACCTCCCTATAATCCCCCAGGGGGGACTGTGTACCATGGGGGTCCCCATACCTTCCTATACTCCCCCAGGGTGACTGTGTACCATGGGGGTCCCCATACCTCCCTATACTCCCCCAGTGGTGACTGTGTACCATGTGGGTCCCCATACCTCCCTATAATCCCCCAGGGGGACTGTGTACCATGTGGGTCCCCATACCTCCCTATGCTCCACCAGTGGTGACTGTGTACCATGGGGGTCCCGATACCTCCCTATGCTCCCCCAGGGGGCACTGTGTATCATGAGGGGTCCCCATACCTCCCTATAATCCCCAAGGGTGACTGTGTATCATGTGGGTCCCCATACCTCCCTATAATCCCCCAGGGGGGACTGTGTACCATGGGGGTCCCCATACCTCCCTATACTCCCCCAGTGGTGACTGTGTACCATGGGGGTCCCCATACCTCCCTATACTCCCCCAGTGGTGACTGTGTACCATGGGGGTCCCCATACCTCCCTATACTCCCCCAGTGGTGACTGTGTACCATGTGGGTCCCCATACCTCCCTATAATCCCCCAGGGGGACTGTGTACCATGTGGGTCCCCATACCTCCCTATGCTCCACCAGTGGTGACTGTGTACCATGGGGGTCCCGATACCTCCCTATGCTCCCCCAGGGGGCACTGTGTATCATGAGGGGTCCCCATACCTCCCTATAATCCCCCAGGGGGACTGTGTACCATGTGGGTCCCCATACCTCCCTATGCTCCCCCAGGAGGGACTGTGTACCATGGGGGTCCCGATACCTCCCTATGCTCCCCCAGTGGTGACTGTGTACCATGGGGTCCCCATACCTCCCTATAATCCCCCAGGGGGACTGTGTACCATGGGGGTCCCCATACCTCCCTATAATCCCTCAGGGGGACTGTGTACCATGGGGGTCCCGATACCTCCCTATGCTCCCCCAGGGGGACTGTGTACCATGGGGGTCCCGATACCTCCCTATGCTCCCCCAGGGGGACTGTGTACCATGGGGGTCCCGATACCTCCCTATGCTCCCCCAGGGGGCACTGTGTATCATGAGGGGTCCCCATACCTTTATGAGGGGTCTTAGCTTCCAGGCAGCAATCTGATCTTGGCATTTGGACAATAGTCTCCAGGAGTCTTGACGCGCCCGAACCTGCCGCTCCCCAAGAGAGATCGCTGAGAAGTCGAAGCTTTGCCCTACAGAGAGAGAAGAGAATGACCTGCCGCCATTGTGTACACGGAGAGAGACGAGTGACCTGGCCGCCATTGTGTACACGGAGAGAGACGAGTGACCTGGCCGCCATTGTGTACACGGAGAGAGACGAGTGACCTGGCTGCCATTGTGTACACGGAGAGAGACAAGAGACCTGGCCGCCATTGTGTACACGGAGAGAGACGAGTGACCTGGCTGCCATTGTGTACATGGAGAGACAAGTGACCTGGCCGCCATTGTGTACACGGAGAGAGACGAGTGACCTGGCTGCCATTGTGTACATGGAGAGACAAGTGACCTGGCTGCCATTGTGTACACGGAGAGAGACGAGTGACCTGGCCGCCATTGTGTACACGGAGAGAGACAAGTGACCTGGCCGCCATTGTGTACATGGAGAGAGACAAGAGACCTGGCTGCCATTGTGTACATGGAGAGACAAGTGACCCGGCCGCCATTGTGTACACGGAGAGAGACGAGTGACCTGGCCGCCATTGTGTACACGGAGAGAGACGAGTGACCTGGCCGCCATTGTGTACACGGAGAGAGAAGAGAATGACCTGCCGCCATTGTGTACACGGAGAGAGACGAGTGACCTGGCCGCCATTGTGTACACGGAGAGAGACGAGTGACCTGGCCGCCATTGTGTACACGGAGAGAGACGAGTGACCTGGCCGCCATTGTGTACACGGAGAGAGACGAGTGACCTGGCCGCCATTGTGTACACGGAGAGAGACGAGTGACCTGGCCGCCATTGTGTACACGGAGAGAGACGAGTGACCTGGCCGCCATTGTGTACACGGAGAGAGACGAGTGACCTGGCCGCCATTGTGTACACGGAGAGAGACGAGTGACCTGGCCGCCATTGTGTACACGGAGAGAGACGAGTGACCTGGCCGCCATTGTGTACACGGAGAGAGACGAGTGACCTGGCCGCCATTGTGTACACGGAGAGAGACGAGTGACCTGGTCGCCATTGTGTACACGGAGAGAGACAAGTGACCTGGCCGCCATTGTGTACACGGAGAGAGACGAGTGACCTGGCCGCCATTGTGTACACGGAGAGAGACGAGTGACCTGGCCGCCATTGTGTACACGGAGAGAGACGAGTGACCTGGCCGCCATTGTGTACACGGAGAGAGACGAGTGACCTGGCTGCCATTGTGTACACGGAGAGAGACGAGTGACCCAGACGCCATTGTGTACACGGAGAGAGACGAGTGACCTGGCCGCCATTGTGTACACGGAGAGAGACGAGAGACCCAGACGCCATTGTGTACACGGAGAGAGACGAGTGACCTGGCCGCCATTGTGTACACGGAGAGAGACGAGTGACCTGGCCGCCATTGTGTACACGGAGAGAGACGAGTGACCTGGCTGCCATTGTGTACACAGAGAGACCTGCCCGTCATTATGTACACGGAGAGACAAGAGACCCAGACGCCATTGTGTACACGGAGAGAGACAAGAGACCCAGACGCCATTGTGTACACGGAGAGACAAGAAACCCAGACGCCATTGTGTACACGGAGAGAGACAAGAGACCCAGCCGCCATTGTGTACATGGAGAAACCAGAGACCCAGACGCCATTGTGTACACGGAGAGAGACAAGAGACCCAGACGCCATTGTGTACACGGAGAGAGACAAGAGACCCAGACGCCATTGTGTACACGGAGAGAGACAAGAGACCCAGACGCCATTGTGTACATGGAGAGAGACAAGAGACCCAGACGCCATTGTGTACATGGAGAGAGACAAGAGACCCAGACGCCATTGTGTACACGGAGAGAGACAAGAGACCCAGACGCCATTGTGTACACGGAGAGAGACAAGAGACCCAGACGCCATTGTGTACACGGAGAGAGACAAGAGACCCAGACGCCATTGTGTACACGGAGAGACAAGAAACCCAGACGCCATTGTGTACATGGAGAGAGACAAGAGACCCAGACGCCATTGTGTACACGGAGAGAGACAAGAGACCCAGACGCCATTGTGTACACGGAGAGACAAGAAACCCAGACGCCATTGTGTACACGGAGAGAGACAAGAGACCCAGACGCCATTGTGTACACGGAGAGAGACAAGAGACCCAGACGCCATTGTGTACACGGAGAGACAAGAAACCCAGACGCCATTGTGTACACGGAGAGAGACAAGAGACCCAGACGCCATTGTGTACACGGAGAGAGACAAGAGACCCAGACGCCATTGTGTACATGGAGAGAGACAAGAGACCCAGACGCCATTGTGTACATGGAGAGAGACAAGAGACCCAGACGCCATTGTGTACACGGAGAGAGACAAGAGACCCAGACGCCATTGTGTACATGGAGAGAGACAAGAGACCCAGACACCATTGTGTACATGGAGAGAGACAAGAGACCCAGACGCCATTGTGTACATGGAGAGAGACAAGAGACCCAGACGCCATTGTGTACACGGAGAGAGACAAGAGACCCAGACGCCATTGTGTACATGGAGAGAGACAAGAGACCCAGACACCATTGTGCCATTTCTCTGGGCAGCTGCAGCTAATTATGTGTGTGCAGTGTGGAGATTTTCCCATTCATCTCTATGGGGCGCCTCTCTTTCCCCTCCCCCTCCTCTCCTGTACATCTGGCGGGGACGGGACCTTCGCTATAACCTTCCCGGGCACCCAATGTATCTGTGGGCCAAATTTGGGGTCAAACGGTTCAGGCGTTTGGAAGTCTATATGGGACAGACAGACAGACAGACAGACAGAAGGACAGACAGACAGACAGAAGGACAGACAGACAGACAGACAGACAGACTTTCATTTTTATGATATAGACTAGAAAATGTACCCGGCGCTGCCCAGGTATAAAGTGTCAGTGTGTTAATTAGATTTGTTCTAAGGTGCCCAGGAGGCCAAGCTAAAGGTATTGTTTCATCTGAGTTAATCAGTGGAATTAGTGTATACCTGTAGTGCATAGTTGGAGGGGTTCTGTATACCCACAATGTATAGTTTATAGGGGTCTCGCATATCTGTAGTGCATAGTTGGGGGGGCTGTATACCTGTAGTGTGTAGTTGGGGGGGGGCTTTATACCTGTAGTGTATAGTTGAGGGAGGTCCTGTATACCTGCAGTGTACAGTTGGTGAAGGTCCTGTATACCTGTACTGTATAGTTCAGCGGTCCTGTATACCTGTAGTATATAGTTGGTCCTGTATATCTGTAATGTATAGTTGGTGGAGGTCTTGTATACCTGTAGTTTATAGTTTGAGGGTCCTGGACACCTGTAGTGTATAATTGGTGGAGGTCCTGTATACCTGTAATATATAGTTCGGGGGTCCTGTATACCTGTAGTGCATAGTTTGAGGGTGCTGTATAACTGTAGTATAGAGTTGGTGGAGGTCCTGTATACCTGTAGTGTATAGTTTGTGGTCCTATATACCTGTAGTATATAGTTGGTGGAGTTCCTGTATACCTAGAAACATAGAAACATAGAAGATTGTCGGCAGAAAAAGACCACTGGGTCCATCTAGTCCGCCCTTTTAGTATTTTCTTCCTTATTATCTTAGGATAGATATATGTCTATCCCAGGCGTGTTTAAATTCTGTTATTGTAGATTTACCAACCACCTCTGCTGGAAGTTTGTTCCAGGTATCTACTACTCTTTCACTAAAATAATATTTTCTTACATTGCTTCTGATCTTTCCCCCAACTAACCTCTCACTGTGTCCTCTTGTTCTTGAGCTCAGTTTTTTACTAAAAACACTCCCTATACCTGTAGTATATAGCTTTGGGGTCCTGTATACCTGTAGTGTATAGTTTGGGGTCCTGTGTACCTGTAGTATATAGTTGGTGGAGTTCCTGTATACCTGTAGTATATAGCTTTGGGGTTCTGTATACCTGTAGTAAAGAGTTGGTGAAGGTGCTGTATACCTGTAGTATAGAGTTGGTGTAGGTCCTGTATAACTGTAGTGTATAGTTTTGAGGTCCTGTATATCTGTAGTGTATAGTTTGGGGTCCTATATACCTTTAGTATATAGTTGGTGGAGTTGCTGTATACCTGTAGTGTATAGTTTTGGGGTCCTGAATACCTGTAGTGTATAGTTTGGGGTCCTGTATACCTGTAGTATATAGTTGGTGGAGGACCTGTATACCTGTAGTGTATAGTTTTGGGGTCCTATATACCTGTAGTATATAGTTGGTGGAGTTCCTGTATACCTATAGTGTATAGTTTTGGGGTCCTGTTTACCTGTAGTGTAAAGTTTGGGGTCCTGTATACCTGTAGTATATAGTATATAGTCACAGTGTGGCGGTATTGGTTAGGTCTGGTATGGCAGTGTTATCCAGTCACAGTATGGCGGTATTGGTTAGGTGTGTTACGACAGTGTTATCCAGTCACAGTATGGCGGTATTGGTCAGGTCTGGTATGGAGGTGTTATCCAGTCACAGTATGGCGGTATTGGTCAGGTCTGGTGTGGCAGTGTTATCCAGTCACAGTATGGCGGTATTGGTCAGGTCTGGTGTGGAAGTGTTATCCAGTCACAGTATGGCGGTATTGGTCAGGTCTGGTATGGCAGTGTTATCCAGTCACAGTATGGCGGTATTGGTCAGGTCTGGTGTGGCAGTGTTATCCAGTCACAGTATGGCGGTATTGGTCAGGTCTGGTGTGGCAGTGTTATCCAGTCACAGTATGGCGGTATTGGTCAGGTCTGGTATGGCAGTGTTATCCAGTCACAGTATGGTAGTATTGGTCAGGTCTGGTATGGCAGTGTTACCCAGTTACAGTATGTTGGTATTGGTCAGGTCTGGTATGGAGGTGTTATCCAGTCACAGTATGGCGGTATTGATCAGGTCTGGTGTGGCCGTGTTATCCAGTCACAGTATGGCGGTATTGGTCAGGTCTGGTGTGGCAGTGTTATCCAGTCACAGTATGTTGGTATTGGTCAGGTCTGGTGTGGCAGTGTTATCCAGTCACAGTATGGCGGTATTGGTCAGGTCTGGTGTGGCAGTGTTATCCAGTCACAGTATGGCGGTATTGGTCAGGTCTGGTGTGGCAGTGTTATCCAGTCACAGTAAAGCGGTATTGGTCAGGTCTGGTGTGGCAGTGTTATCCAGCACAGTATGGCGGTATTGGTCAGGTCTGGTGTGGCAGTGTTACCCAGTAACAGTATGGCGGTATTGGTCAGGTCTGGTGTGGCAGTGTTATCCAGCACAGTATGGCGGTATTGGTCAGGTCTGGTATGGAGTTGTTATCCAGTCACAGTATGGCGGTATTGGTCAGGTCTGGTATGACAGTGTTATCCAGCACAGTATGGCGGTATTGGTCAGGTCTGGTGTGGCAGTGTTACCCAGTTACAGTTTGGTATACCTGTAGTGCCCTGTATATACATGTACAGTATAGATGGAGTAGGGGGTCCTGTATACATGTACTGTATAGATGGAGTAGGGGGTCCTGTATATACATGTACTGTATAGATGGAGTAGGGGGTCCTGTATACATGTACTGTATAGATGGAGTAGGGGGTCCTGTATATACATGTACTGTATAGATGGAGTAGGGGGTCCTGTATACATGTACTGTATAGATGGAGTAGGGGGTCCTGTATACATGTACTGTATAGATGGAGTAGGGGGTCCTGTATATACATGTACTGTATAGATGGAGTAGGGGGTCCTGTATACATGTACTGTATAGATGGAGTAGGAGGTCCTGTATATACATGTACTGTATAGATGGAGTAGGGGGCCCTGTATATACATGTACTGTATAGATGGAGTAGGGGGCCCTGTATATACATGTACTGTATAGATGGAGTAGGGGGCTCTGTATATACATGTACTGTATAGATGGAGTAGGGGGTCCTGTATATACATGTACTGTATAGATGGAGTAGGGGGTCCTGTATATACATGTACTGTATAGATGGAGTAGGGGGTCCTGTATACATGTACTGTATGGATGGAGTAGGGGGTCCTGTATATACATATACTGTATAGTTGGAGTAGGGGGTCCTGTATATATATGTACTGTATAGATGGAGTAGGGGGCCCTGTATATACATGTACTGTATAGATGGAGTAGGGGGTCCTGTATATACATGTACTGTATAGATGGAGTAGAGGGTCCTGTATATACATGTACTGTATAGATGGAGTAGGGGGTCCTGTATATACATGTACTGTATAGATGGAGTAGGGGGTCCTGTATATACATGTACTGTATAGATGGAGTAGGGGGTCCTGTATACATGTACTGTATAGATGGAGTAGGGGGTCCTGTATATACATGTACTGTATAGATGGAGTAGGAGGTCCTGTATATACATGTACTGTATAGATGGAGTAGGGGGCCCTGTATATACATGTACTGTATAGATGGAGTAGGGGGCCCTGTATATACATGTACTGTATAGATGGAGTAGGGGGTCCTGTATACATGTACTGTATAGATGGAGTAGGGGGTCCTGTATATACATGTACTGTATAGATGGAGTAGGAGGTCCTGTATATACATGTACTGTATAGATGGAGTAGGGGGCCCTGTATATACATGTACTGTATAGATGGAGTAGGGGGCCCTGTATATACATGTACTGTATAGATGGAGTAGGGGGTCCTGTATATACATGTACTGTATAGATGGAGTAGGGGGTCCTGTATACATGTACTGTATAGATGGAGTAGGGGGTCCTGTATACCTGTACTGTATAGATGGAGTAGGGCAGTGATGGCGAACCTATGACACGCGTTTCCTTGGTCGCTGACACGCGGCGGCTTTTACTTTTAATTTCTCTGCGTCTAATTCTCCAGCCTCACTCTGCCCGGTAACTGCTGACCAGCTGCAGAGTCATTTTCCTATTGGAGGAAGCTGTAAGTGGCGTCCAATCAGAGCTGAGCTCCGCCCCCAGTATACAGAGCACTGGCTGGGAGCCTCTGCTGTTCTTCTCCCTCGGAGCCTGCAATCTATCAGCCGCAGGGTGAGGAAGATGTCCCCCCCATTGTGCTTCTCCTTCCCCTGTCTGCTGTGTATTGTGGTGAGTATGGAGAGGGGCAGTTATTATACCATGAGGAGGTGTAAGGAGAGAAATGTGTGTAACATGCCTAATGAGCTGCACCACATACACTGCAGGCGCCATATTCTCTGCCTTATACCTCCCTGTATCTTATAAAACTAATGATAAATCTCCATCTATGTATCACAGACCCTGCAGTGTCCCCCCACATCTCATCACATCCCCCTTTATATACACATATAGACTGTACAGTAATAATGGTCAGGTGGGGTAGTGTATGGGGAGGGATGGGGGTCAGGTGGGGAAGTGTATGGGGAGGGATGGAGGTCAGGTGGGGTAGTGTATGGGGAGGGATGGGGGTCAGGTGGGGTAGTGTATGGGGAGGGATGGGGGTCAGGTGGGGTAGTGTATGGGGAGGTATGGAGGTCAGGTGGGGTAGTGTATGAGGGTCAGGTGGGGTAGTGTATGGGGAGGTATGAGGGTCAGGTGGGGTAGTGTATGGGGAGGGATGGAGGTCAGGTGGGGTAGTGTATGGGGAGGGATGGGGGTCAGGTGGGGTAGTGTATGGGGAGGGATGGAGGTCAGGTGGGGTAGTGTATGGGGAGGGATGGGGGTCAGGTGGGGTAGTGTATGGGGAGGGATGGAGGTCAGGTGGGGTAGTGTATGGGGAGGGATGGGGGTCAGGTGGGGTAGTGTATGGGGAGGGATGGAGGTCAGGTGGGGTAGTGTATGGGGAGGGATGGGGGTCAGGTGGGGTAGTGTATGGGGAGGGATGGAGGTCAGGTGGGGTAGTGTATGGGGAGGGATGGGGGTAAGGTGGGGTAGTGTATGGGGAGGGATGGGGGTCAGGTGGGGTAGTGTATGGGGAAGGATGGGGGTCAGGTGGGGTAGTGTATGGGGAGGGATGGGGGTCAGGTGGGGTAGTGTATGGGGAGGGATGGGGGTCAGGTGGGGTAGTGTATGGGGAGGTATGGAGGTCAGGTGGGGTAGTGTATGGGGAGGGATGGGGGTCAGGTGGGGTAGTGTATGGGGAGGGATGGGGGTCAGGTGGGGTAGTGTATGGGGAGGGATGGGGGTCAGGTGGGGTAGTGTATGGGGAGGTATGGAGGTCAGGTGGGGTAGTGTATGGGGAGGTATGAGGGTCAGGTGGGGTAGTGTATGGGGAGTGATGGGGGTCAGGTGGGGTAGTGTATGGGGAGGGATGGAGGTCAGGTGGGGTAGTGTATGGGGAGGGATGGGGGTCAGGTGGGGTAGTGTATGGGGAGGTATGAGGGTCAGGTGGGGTAGTGTATGGGGAGGGATGGAGGTCAGGTGGGGTAGTGTATGGGGAGGTATGAGGGTCAGGTGGGGTAGTGTATGGGGAGGGATGGAGGTCAGGTGGGGTAGTGTATGGGGAGGGATGGGGGTCAGGTGGGGTAGTGTATGGGGAGGTATGAGGGTCAGGTGGGGTAGTGTATGGGGAGGGATGAGGGTCAGGTGGGGTAGTGTATGGGGAGGGATGGGGGTCAGGTGGGGTAGTGTATGGGGAGGGATGGAGGTCAGGTGGGGTAGTGTGTGTGGGGATGGGGGTCAGGTGGGGTAGTGTATGGGTAGGGATGGGGGTCAGGTGGGGTAGTGTATGGGGAGGGATGGGGGTCAGGTGGGGTAGTGTATGGGGAGGGATGGGGGTCAGGTGGGGTAGTGTATGGGGAGGGATAGGGGTCAGGTGGGGTAGTGTATGGGGAGGTATGAGGGTCAGGTGGGGGGTAGTGTATGGGGAGGGATGGAGGTCAGGTGGGGTAGTGTATGGGGAGGTATGAGGGTCAGGTGGGGTAGTGTATGGGGAGGTATGAGGGTCAGGTGGGGTAGTGTATGGGGAGGTATGAGGGTCAGGTGGGGTAGTATATGGGGAGGTATGAGGGTCAGGTGGGGTAGTGTATGGGGAGGTATGAGGGTCAGGTGGGGTAGTGTGTGTGGGGATGGGGGTCAGGTGGGTTAGTGTATGGGGAGGGATGGAGGTCAGGTGGGGTAGTGTATGTAGAAGGGTCAGGTGGGTTAGTGTATGGGGAGGAATGAGGGTCAGGTGGGGAAGTGTATGTAGAAGGGTCAGGTGGGTTAGTGTATGGGGAGGAATGAGGGTCAGGTGGGGTAGTGTGTGTGGGGATGGGGGTCAGGTGGGTTAGTGTATGGGGAGGGATGGAGGTCAGGTGGGGTAGTGTATGTAGAAGGGTCAGGTGGGTTAGTGTATGGGGAGGAATGAGGGTCAGGTGGGGTAGTGTATGTAGAAGGGTCAGGTGGGGTAGTGTATGGGGAGGAATGAGGGTCAGGTGGGGTAGTGTATGAGGGTCAGGTGGGGTAGTGTATGGGGAGGTATGGGGGTCAGGTGTGGTAGTGTATGGGGAGGTATGGGGGTCAGGTGTAGTAGTGTATGAGGGTCAGGTGGGGTAGTGTATGGGGAGGTATGGGGTTCAGGTGGGGTAGTGTATGGGGAGGGATGGGGTTCAGGTGGGGTAGTGTATGGGGAGGGATGGAGGTCAGGTGGGGTAGTGTATGGGGAGGGATGGAGGTCAGGTGGGGTAGTGTATGGGGAGGGATGGGGGTCAGGTGGGGTAGTGTATGGGGAGGGATGGAGGTCAGGTGGGGTAGTGTATGGGGAGGGATGGGGGTCAGGTGGGGTAGTGTATGGGGAGGGATGGAGGTCAGGTGGGGTAGTGTATGGGGAGGGATGGAGGTCAGGTGGGGTAGTGTATGGGGAGGGATGAGGGTCAGGTGGGGTAGTGTATGGGGAGGGATGAGGGTCAGGTGGGGTAGTGTATGGGGAGGGATGGAGGTCAGGTGGGGTAGTGTTTGTAGAAGGGTCAGGTGGGGTAGTGTATGGGGAGGGATGGGGGTCAGGTGGGGTAGTGTATGGGGAGGGATGGGGGTCAGGTGGGGTAGTGTATGGGGAGGTATGGAGGTCAGGTGGGGTAGTGTATGGGGAGGGATGGGGTCAGGTGGGGTAGTGTATGGGGAGGGATGGGGGTCAGGTGGGGTAGTGTATGGGGAGGGATGGAGGTCAGGTGGGGTAGTGTATGGGGAGGGATGGGGGTCAGGTGGGGTAGTGTATGGGGAGGGATGGAGGTCAGGTGGGGTAGTGTATGGGGGTCAGGTGGGGTAGTGTATGGGGAGGGATGAGGGTCAGGTGGGATAGTGTATGGGGAGGTATGGAGGTCAGGTGGGGTAGTGTATGGGGAGGGATGGAGGTCAGGTGGGGTAGTGTATGGGGAGGGATGAGGGTCAGGTGGGGTAGTGTATGGGGAGGTATGGAGGTCAGGTGGGGTAGTGTATGGGGAGGTATGAGGGTCAGGTGGGGTAGTGTATGGGGAGGGATGAGGGTCAGGTGGGGTAGTGTATGGGGAGGGATGAGGGTCAGGTGGGGTAGTGTATGGGGAGGGATGGAGGTCAGGTGGGGTAGTGTATGGGGAGGTATGAGGGTCAGGTGGGGTAGTGTATGGGGAGGTATGAGGGTCAGGTGGGGTAGTGTATGGGGAGGTATGAGGGTCAGGTGGGGTAGTGTATGGGAAGGTATGAGGGTCAGGTGGGGTAGTGTGTGTGGGGATGGGGGTCAGGTGGGGTAGTGTATGGGGAGGGATGGAGGTCAGGTGGGGTAGTGTATGTAGAAGGGTCAGGTGTGGTAGTGTATGGGGAGGAATGAGGGTCAGGTGGGGTAGTGTATGAGGGTCAGGTGGGGTAGTGTATGTAGAAGGGTCAGGTGGGTTAGTGTATCAGGAGGAATGAGGGTCAGGTGGGGTAGTGTATGGGGAGGAATGAGGGTCAGGTGGGGTAGTGTATGTAGAAGGGTCAGGTGTGGTAGTGTATGGGGAGGAATGAGGGTCAGGTGGGGTAGTGTATGAGGGTCAGGTGGGGTAGTGTATGGGGAGGTATGGGGGTCAGGTGTGGTAGTGTATGGGGAGGTATGGGGGTCAGGTGTGGTAGTGTATGAGGGTCAGGTGGGGTAGTGTATGGGGAGGGATGGGGTTCAGGTGGGGTAGTGTATGGGGAGGGATGGAGGTCAGGTGGGGTAGTGTATGGGGAGGGATGGGGGTCAGGTGTGGTAGTGTATGAGGGTCAGGTGGGGTAGTGTATGGGGAGGGATGGGGTTCAGGTGGGGTAGTGTATGGGGAGGGATGGAGGTCAGGTGGGGTAGTGTATGTGGAAGGATGGAGGTCAGGTGGGGTAGTATGTGTTTGTGGTTTTTAGTTTATTTCACAGTAATTATTATAATATTAGTAATAATTATTATTAATAATTATTTAAACTATAAATATCGCAAAATTATGGTGTTTTTTCGCGAAGTGACACACCAACCGAGTTATACGCTTTTTTTTTGCCGAAAACTGACACACCAAGCTCAAAAGGTTGCCCATCACTGGAGTAGGGGGTCCTGTATATACATGTACTGTATAGATGGAGTAGGGGGTCCTGTATATACATATACTGTATAGATGGAGTAGGGGGTCCTGTATATACATGTACTGTATAGATGGAGTAGGGGGTCCTGTATATACATGTACTGTATAGATGGAGTAGGGGATCCTGTATAGATGGAGTAGGGGGTCCTGTATATATGTACTGTATAGATGGAATAGGGGGTCCTGTATACATGTACTGTATAGATGGAGTAGGGGGTTCTGTATATATGTACTGTATGGATGGAGTAGGGGTCCCTGTATATACGTACTGTATAGATGGAGTAGGGGTCCCTGTATATACATGTACTGTATAGATGGAGTAGGGGGTCCTGTATATACATGTACTGTATAGATGGAGTAGGGGGTCCTGTATATACATGTACTGTATAGATGGAGTAGGGGGTCCTGTATATACATGTACTGTATAGATGGAGTAGGGGGTCCTGTATATACATGTACTGTATAGATGGAGTAGGGGGTCCTATATACATGTACTGTATAGATGGAGTAGGGGGCCCTGTATACATGTACTATATAGATGGAGTAGGGGGTCCTGTATACATGTACTGTATAGATGGAGTAGGGGGTCCTGTATACATGTACTGTATAGATGGAGTAGGGGGTCCTGTATATATGTACTGTATAGTTGTAGTAGGGGGTCCTGTATACATGTACTGTATAGATGGAGTAGGGGGTCCTGTATACATGTACTGTATAGATGGAGTAGGGGGCCCTGTATATACATGTACTGTATAGATGGAGTAGGGGGTCCTGTATATACATATACTGTATAGATGGAGTAGGGGGTCCTGTATATACATGTACTGTATAGATGGAGTAGTGGGTCCTGTATACATGTACTGTATAGATGGAGTAGGGGGTCCTGTATATACATGTACTGTATAGATGGAGTAGGGGTCCTGTATACCTGTACTGTATAGATGGAGTAGGGGGTCCTGTATATACATGTACTGTATAGATGGAGTAGTGGGTCCTGTATACATGTACTGTATAGATGGAGTAGGGGTCCTGTATACCTGTACTGTATAGATGGAGTAGGGGGTCCTGTATATACATGTACTGTATAGATGGAGTAGGGGGTCCTGTATACATGTACTGTATAGATGGAGTAGGGGGTCCTGTATATACATGTACTGTATAGATGGAGTAGGGGGTCCTGTATACCTGTACTGTATAGATGGAGTAGGGGGTCCTGTATATACATGTACTGTATAGATGGAGTAGGGGGACCTGTATACCTGTACTGTATAGATGGAGTAGGGGGCCCTGTATATACATGTACTGTATAGATGGAGTAGGGGTCCCTGTATATACATGTACTGTATAGATGGAGTAGGGGGTCCTGTATACATGTACTGTATAGATGGAGTAGGGGGCCCTGTATATACATGTACTGTATAGATGGAGTAGGGGGTCCTGTATATACATGTACTGTATAGATGGAGTAGGAGGTCCTGTATACATGTACTGTATAGATGGAGTAGGGGGTCCTGTATACATGTACTGTATAGATGGAGTAGGGGGTCCTGTATACATGTACTGTATAGATGGAGTAGGGGGTCCTGTATACATGTACTGTATAGATGGAGTAGGGGGTCCTGTATATACATGTACTGTATAGATGGAGTAGGGGGTCCTGTATATACATGTACTGTATAGATGGAGTAGGGGGTCCTGTATATACATGTACTGTATAGATGGAGTAGGGGGTCCTGTATATACATGTACTGTATAGATGGAGTAAGGGGTCCTGTATATACATGTACTGTATAGATGGAGTAGGGGGTCCTGTATACATGTACTGTATAGATGGAGTAGGGGGCCCTGTATACATGTACTGTATATATGGAGTAGGGGGCCCTGTATATACATGTACTGTATAGATGGAGTAGGGGGTCCTGTATACATGTACTGTATAGATGGAGTAGGGGGCCCTGTATATACATGTACTGTATAGATGGAGTAGGGGGTCCTGTATACATGTACTGTATAGATGGAGTAGGGGGCCCTGTATATACATGTACTGTATAGATGGAGTAGGGGGTCCTGTATACCTGTATAGATGGAGTAGGGGGTCCTGTGTACATGTACTGTATAGATGGAGTAGGGGGTCTACCAGTTATTACTGTGGATGTTGTGAGGCAGCTTCCCTAGCAACCATTGCTGCCTGTGAAAATGAAAGCAGTAATCCTATTGGTTGCTAAGGCTCCAACTGCCGTGTCTGCTGCAGCTAATTATATCACCTGTGTTTGCAGTGAGGAGATTTTCCCATTCATCTCTATGGGGCGCCTCTCTTTGTGCACACAGAGAGACAAGTGACCCCGCTGCCATTGTGTGCATGGAGAGAGACAAGTGACCTGGCTGCCATTGTGCACACAGAGAGACAAGTGACCTGTCTGCCATTGTGTACACAGAGAGACAAGTGACCTGTCTGCCATTGTGTACACAGAGAGACAAGTGACCCGGCTGCCATTGTGTACACAGAGAGACAAGTGACCCGGCCACCATTTTGTACAGAGAGAGAAGTGACCTGGCCACGATTGTGTACACGGAGAGACCTGGCCGCTATTGTGTACACGGAGAGAGACGAGTGACCCGGCTGCCATTGTGTGCACGGAGAGAGACAAGTGACCGTTTCGCAATTTTGTACACTGAGAGACGAGTGACCCAGCCGCTATTGTGTACATGGAGAGAAACCAGAGACCCGACCACCATTGTGTACATGGAGAGACAAGTGACCCAGCCGCCATTGTGTACATGGAGAGAAACCAGAGACCCGACCACCATTGTGTACATGGAGAGACAAGTGACCCGACTACCATTGTGTACATGGAGAGACAAGTGACACGGCCGCCATTGTGTACATGGAGAGACAAGAGACCCGGCCGCCATTGTGTACATGGAGAGACAAGAGACCCAGCCTCCATTGTGTACACGGAGAGAGACCAGAGACCCAACCACCATTGTGTACATGGAGAGACAAAAGACCCGGACGTTATTGTATACACGGAGAGAGACGAGTGACCCGGCTGCGATTGTGTACATGGAGAGACAAAAGACCCGGACGTCATTGTGTACACGGAGAGAGACAAGAAACCCGACCACCATTGTGTACATGGAGAGACAAGTAACCCAGCTGCCATTGTGTACATGGAGAGACCTGGATGCCATTGTGTACACAGAGAGACAAGTGACCCGGCCGCTATTGTGTACACGAAGAGACAAGTGACCTGTCCACCATTGTGTACACAGAGAGACCTGGCCGCCATTGTGTACACAGAGAGACAAGTGACCCGGCCGCTATTGTGTACACGAAGAGACCAGAGACCCGTCCACCATTGTGTACACAGAGAGAGAAGAGACCTGGCCGCCATTGTGTACATGGAGAGACCAGAGACCCGTCCACCATTGTGTACACAGAGAGAGAAGAGACCTGGCCACCATTGTATACATGGAGGGACAAGTGACCTGGCCGCATTGTGTACACAGGAAGACCCTGCTGCCATTGTGTACACAGGGAAACCGGCCGCCACTGTTTACATGGAGAGAGACAAGTGACCCGGCCGCCATTGTGTACACGGAGAGAGACGAGTGACCCGGCTGCCATTGTGTACACGGAGAGAGACGAGTTACCCGGCCACTATTGTGTACGTGGAGAGACAAGTGACCCGGCCACCATTGTGTACACGGAGAGAGACGAGTGACCCGGCCGCCATTATGTACACAGAGAGACACGTCCGTCATTGTGTACACGGAGAGACCAGAGACCCCGCCGCCATTGTGAACACAGAGAGACATGTAACCCGGCCACCATTTTATACACAGAGAGACAAGTGACCTGGTCGCGATTGTGTACACAAAGAGACCTGGCCGCCATTGTGTACATGGAGAGAGACGAGTGACCCGGCTGCCATTGTGTACACAGAGAGAGCCGAGTGACCCAGCTGCTATTGTGTACGTGGAGAGACAAGTGACCTGGCCACCATTGTGTACACGAAGAGAGACGAGTGACCCGGCCGCCATTTTGTACACAGAGAGACACGTCCGCCATTGTGTACACAGAGACACAAGTGACCCATCGTCATTGTGTACACGGAGAGAAACAAGTGACATGGCCACCATTGTGTACATGGAGAGACCCGGCCGCCACTATGTACATGGAGAGACAAGTGACCCGGCCACTATTGTGTACATGCAGAGAGACAAGTGACCTGGCCGCCATTGTGTACATGGAGAGAGACAAGAGACCCGTCCGCCATTGTGTACATAGAGAGAGACAAGTGATCTGGCCGCCATTGTGTACACAGAGAGACCAAAGACTCGGCCGCGATTGTGTACACAGAGAGACCAGAGACCCGGGCGCCATTGTGTACATGGAGAAACCGTCCGCCACTGTTTACATGGAGAGACACAAGTGACCCAGCCACCATTGTGTACATAGAGAGAGACAAGAGACCCGTCCGCGATTGTGTACACAGAGAGACCAGAGACCCGCGCGCCATTGTGTACATGGAGAGACCTGAGACCCAGCCGCCATTGTGTACATGGAGAGACCAGAGACCCGGTCACCATTGTGTACATAGAGAGAGCAGAGACCCGGCAACCATTGTGTACATGGAGAGACCAGAGACCCAGCTGCCATTGTGTACATGGAGAGACCAAAGACCTGGCTGCCATTGTGTACATGGAGAGAGCAGAGACCCGGCCGCCATTGTGTACATGGAGAGACCAGAGACCAGTCAGCCATTGTGTACACAGAGAGAGAAGAGAACTGGCCGCCACTGTTTACATGGAGAGAGACAAGTGACCCGGCCGCCATTGTGTACACGGAGAGAGAGACAAGAGACCCGGCCAACATTGTGTACATGGAGAGACAAGTAACGCGGCCGCCATTTTACACAGAGAGAGAGAAGTGACCTGGCCGCCATTGGGTACACAGGGAGACCCGGCCGCTACTGTTTACATGGAGAAACCCGGCCGCCATTGTGTACATGGAGAGACAAGTAACCTGGCCGTCATTGTGTACATGGAGAGACAAGTAACCCAGCCGCCATTTTACACAGAGATAGAGAAGTGACCTGGCCGCCATTGGGTACACAGGGAGACCCGGCCGCTACTGTTTACATGGAGAAACCCGTCCGCCATTGTGTACATGGAGAGACAAGTAACCCGGCCGTCATTGTGTACATGGAGAGACAAGTAACCCGGCCGCCATTTTCCACAGAGAGAAAGAGAAGTGACCTGGCCACGATTGTGTACACAGAGAGAGACGAGTGACCCGGCTGCCATTGTGTACACGGAGAGAGACGAGTTACCCGGCCACTATTGTGTACGTGGAGAGACAAGTGACCCAGCCACCATTGTGTACACGGAGAGAGACGAGTGACCCGGCCGCCATTATGTACACAGAGAGACACGTCCGTCATTGTGTACACGGAGAGACCAGAGACCCGGCAGCCATTGTGAACACAGAGAGACATGTAACCCGGCCACCATTTTATACACAGAGAGACAAGTGACCTGGTCGCGATTGTGTACACAAAGAGACCTGTCCGCCATTGTGTACATGGAGAGAGACGAGTGACCCGGCTGCCATTGTGTATGTGAAGAGACAAGTGACCCGGCCACCATTATGTACACAGAGAGACACGTCCACCATTGTGTACACAGAGACACAAGTGACCCATCGTCATTGTGTACACGGAGAGAAACAAGTGACATGGCCACCATTGTGTACATGGAGAGACAAGTGATCCAGCCGCCATTGTGTACATGGAGAGATGAGTGACGCGGCCGCCATTGTGTACACGGAGAGGCAAAAGACCTATTGTGTACACAGAGAGAGACTAGTGACCCGGCCACCAGTGTGTACACGGAGAAAGACAAGAGCCGGCCACCATTGTGTACACAGAGAGAGATGAGTGACCCAGCCGCCATTGTGTACACAGAGAGAGAAGGGACCCATCGTCATTGTGTACATGAAGAGAAACAAGTGACTTGGCCGCCATTGGGTAAACGGAGAGACCCGGCCGCCACTATGTACATGGAGAGACAAGTGACCCGGCCACTTTTGTGTACATGCAGAGAGACAAGTGACCTGGCCACCATTGTGTACATGGAGAGAGACAAGAGACCCGGCCGCCATTGTGTACACGGAGAGACACGTCCGTCATTGTGTACACGGAGAGACCAGAGACCCCGCCGCCATTGTGAACACAGAGAGACATGTAACCCGGCCACCATTTTATACACAGAGAGACAAGTGACCTGGTCGCGATTGTGTACACAAAGAGACCTGGCCGCCATTGTGTACATGGAGAGAGACGAGTGACCCGGCTGCCATTGTGTACACGGAGAGAGCCGAGTGACCCAGCTGCTATTGTGTACGTGGAGAGACAAGTGACCTGGCCACCATTGTGTACACGGAGAGAGACGTGTGACCCGGCCACCATTTTGTACACAGAGAGACACGTCCGCCATTGTGTACACAGAGACACAAGTGACCCATCGTCATTGTGTACACGGAGAGAAACAAGTGACATGGCCACCATTGTGTACATGGAGAGACCCGGACGCCACTATGTACATGGAGAGACAAGTGACCCGGCCACTATTGTGTACATGCAGAGAGACAAGAGACCCGTCCGCCATTGTGTACATAGAGAGAGACAAGTGATCTGGCCGTCATTGTGTACACAGAGAGACCAAAGACTCGGCCGCGATTGTGTACACAGAGAGACCAGAGACCCGGGCGCCATTGTGTACATGGAGAAACCGTCCGCCACTGTTTACATGGAGAGACACAAGTGACCCAGCCACCATTGTGTACATAGAGAGAGACAAGAGACCCGTCCGCGATTGTGTACACAGAGAGACCAGAGACCCGCGCGCCATTGTGTACATGGAGAGACCAGAGACCCAGCCGCCATTGTGTACATGGAGAGACCAGAGACCCGGTCACCATTGTGTACATAGAGAGAGCAGAGACCCGGCAACCATTGTGTACATGGAGAGACCAGAGACCCAGCTGCCATTGTGTACATGGAGAGACCAAAGACCTGGCTGCCATTGTGTACATGGAGAGAACAGAGACCCGGCCGCCATTGTGTACATGGAGAGACCAGAGACCAGTCAGCCATTGTGTACACAGAGAGAGAAGAGACCTGGCCGCCATTGTATACATGGAGGGACAAGTGACCTGGCCGCATTGTGTACACAGGAAGACCCTGCTGCCATTGTGTACACAGAGAAACCGGCCGCCACTGTTTACATGGAGAGAGACAAGTGACCCGGCCGCCATTGTGTACACGGAGAGAGAGACAAGTGACCCGGCCACTATTGTGTACATGCAGAGAGACAAGTGACCTGGCCGCCATTGTGTACATGGAGAGAGACAAGAGACCCGTCCGCCATTGTGTACATAGAGAGAGACAAGTGATCTGGCCGCTATTGTGTACACAGAGAGACCAAAGACTCAGCCGCGATTGTGTACACAGAGAGACCAGAGACCCGGGCGCCATTGTGTACATGGAGAAACCGTCCGCCACTGTTTACATGGAGAGACACAAGTGACCCAGCCACCATTGTGTACATAGAGAGAGACAAGAGACCCGTCCGCGATTGTGTACACAGAGAGACCAGAGACCCGCGCGCCATTGTGTACATGGAGAGACCAGAGACCCAGCCGCCATTGTGTACATGGAGAGACCAGAGACCCGGTCACCATTGTGTACATAGAGAGAGCAGAGACCCGGCAACCATTGTGTACATGGAGAGACCAGAGACCCAGCTGCCATTGTGTACATGGAGAGACCAGAGACCCAGCTGCCATTGTGTACATGGAGAGACCAAAGACCTGGCTGCCATTGTGTACATGGAGAGAGCAGAGACCCGGCCGCCATTGTGTACATAGAGAGAGCATAGACCTGGCTGCCATTGTGTACACGGAGTGACCTTACCCTGTAGGATGTGACGTGAGTGGCTGAGGTCTCGCAGCTGAGACAGAGAGGAGCTCAGCTTGTGGTGCAGCGCCCCCAGGGCTTTCAGGATTGGCGCCACACTCTTGCTAGGGTCTCGGTATACGGTAGCGTTGGACGCAACAATCAGATCTTCTGCCTCTTTATAATAGGCCTGGAAGGATCGCTCCAAACTGCCAGACATGGAGGACAGGTGACTGCTCAGGAACTCCCCTGAAGTCTTCAGAAAATGTTGGAACAAGTCCCAGGTCTCCATCAACTGAGGAGAAAAGAAGTGCAGTAACAGCCTGGGGGTCTACAGAGAGTGCGCAGCCCCCCCAGATGTATATGGATCTCCTCCAGAAGCTCACAGGGAATGTGGATTTTGCTGGGTGGTATGTAACTGCAACCACTCCTTCACAAGTGAAGCCGAGACCAGGGACCTCCTACATCACTGTAAAGGTCATGCCTCAGCAGAGCAGACTACACAGGACCTCCACCAGTGAGGCCCAGACCAGGGATCTCCTACATCACTGTACAGGTCATGCCTCAGCAGAGCAGACTACACAGGACCTCCACCAGTGAGGCCCAGACCAGGGATCTCCTACATCACTGTACAGGTCATGCCTCAGCAGAGCAGACTGCACAGGACCTCCACTGGTGAGGCCAAGACTGAGAACATTGGACATCATACCTTGGAGTTCAGAGTCTGCTCTTCTGCTGTTTGCTGCCGGTAGTTCATGCGGATAACCTCATAGAGGCAGCGGACATGTTCCACTCGCTCCTCCAATTCAGGCTTTTTCATTTTGTATTCACCAACCTATGAAAATTATTAAATATTGTTCTTACAATATCGAGGAGAAGAAAAAGAGGACATGAGATATGGTAGCAGAGAAAGACTGGATGTGAGATATGGGGGAGGAGACTGAGAAGATGGAAGATATGGAGGGGGAGACTAAAGAGACATAAGATATGGAGGAGAGTGAGGAGATGGAAGATGTGAAGGAGGAGAATGAAGAGACATGAGATATGGAGAAGGAGAGTCACAAGATGGAAGAGCCATGAGATATGGAAGAAGAGAATGAGGAGACGTGAGATATGGAGGAGGAGAATGAGGAGACGTGAGATATGGAGGAGGAGAATGAGGAGACGTGAGATCTGGAGGAGGAGAATGAGGAGACGTGAGATCTGGAGGAGGAGAATGAGGAGACGTGAGATCTGGAGGAGGAGAATGAGGAGACGTGAGATATGGAGGAGGAGAATGAGGAGACGTGAGATATGGAGGAGGAGAATGAGGAGACTTGAGATATGGAGGAGGAGAATGAGATATGGAGGAGGAGAATGAGGAGACGTGAGATGTGGAGGAGGAGAATGAGGAGACGTGCAATAGGGAGGAGGAGAATGAGGAGACGTGAGATATGGAGGAGGAGAATGAGGAGACGTGAGATATGGAGGAGGAGAATGAGGAGACGTGAGATATGGAGGAGGAGAATGAGGAGACATGCGATATGGAGGAGGAGAATGAGGAGACGTGCGATAGGGAGGAGGAGAATGAGGAGACGTGAGATATGGAAGAGGAGAATGAGGAGACGTGCGATATGGAGGAGAATGAGGAGACGTGCGATAGGGAGGAGGAGAATGAGGAGACATGAGACGTGGAGGAGGAGAATGAGGAGACGTGAGATATGGAGGAGGAGAATGAGGAGACGTGAGACGTGGAGGAGGAGAATGAGGAGACGTGCGATAGGGAGGAGGAGAATGAGGAGACGTGAGACGTGGAGGAGGAGAATGAGAAGACGTGAGATATGGAGGAGGAGAATGAGGAGACGTGAGACGTGGAGGAGAAGAATGAGGAGACGTGAGACGTGGAGGAGGAGAATGAGGAGACGTGAGACGTGGAGGAGAATGAGGAGACGTGCGATAGGGAGGAGGAGAATGAGGAGACGTGAGATATGGAGGAGGAGAATGAGGAGACGTGAGATATGGAGGAGGAGAATGAGGAGACGTGAGATATGGAGGAGGGGAATGAGGAGACGTGCGATATGGAGGAGGAGAATGAGGAGACGTGCGATATGGAGGAGGAGAATGAGGAGACGTGAGATATGGAGGAGGAGAATGAGGAGACGTGAGATATGGAGGAGGAGAATGAGGAGACGTGCGATATGGAGGAGGAGAATGAGGAGACGTGAGATATGGAAGAGGAGAATGAGGAGACGTGCGATATGGAGGAGAACGAGGAGACGTGCGATAGGGACGAGGAGAATGAGGAGACGTGAGACGTGGAGGAGGAGAATGAGGAGACGTGAGATATGGAGGAGGAGAATGAGGAGACGTGAGACGTGGAGGAGGAGAATGAGGAGACGTGCGATAGGGAGGAGGAGAATGAGGAGACGTGAGATATGGAGGAGGAGAATGAGGAGACGTGAGATATGGAGGAGGAGAATGAGGAGACGTGAGATATGGAGGAGGAGAATGAGGAGACGTGCGATATGGAGGAGGAGAATGAGGAGACGTGCGATAGGGAGGAGGAGAATGAGGAGACGTGAGATATGGAAGAGGAGAATGAGGAGACGTGCGATATGGAGGAGAATGAGGAGACGTGCGATAGGGAGGAGGAGAATGAGGAGACATGAGACGTGGAGGAGGAGAATGAGGAGACGTGAGATATGGAGGAGGAGAATGAGGAGACGTGAGACGTGGAGGAGGAGAATGAGGAGACGTGCGATAGGGAGGAGGAGAATGAGGAGACGTGAGACGTGGAGGAGGAGAATGAGAAGACGTGAGATATGGAGGAGGAGAATGAGGAGACGTGAGACGTGGAGGAGAAGAATGAGGAGACGTGAGACGTGGAGGAGGAGAATGAGGAGACGTGAGACGTGGAGGAGAATGAGGAGACGTGCGATAGGGAGGAGGAGAATGAGGAGACGTGCGATATGGAGGAGGAGAATGAGGAGACGTGAGATATGGAGGAGGAGAATGAGGAGACGTGAGATATGGAGGAGGAGAATGAGGAGACGTGCGATATGGAGGAGGAGAATGAGGAGACGTGAGATATGGAAGAGGAGAATGAGGAGACGTGCGATATGGAGGAGAACGAGGAGACGTGCGATAGGGACGAGGAGAATGAGGAGACGTGAGACGTGGAGGAGGAGAATGAGGAGACGTGAGATATGGAGGAGGAGAATGAGGAGACGTGAGACGTGGAGGAGGAGAATGAGGAGACGTGCGATAGGGAGGAGGAGAATGAGGAGACGTGAGATATGGAGGAGGAGAATGAGGAGACGTGAGATATGGAGGAGGAGAATGAGGAGACGTGAGACGTGGAGGAGGAGAATGAGGAGACGTGAGACATGGAGGAGGAGAATGAGGAGACGTGAGATATGGAGGAGGAGAATGAGGAGACGTGAGACATGGAGGAGGAGAATGAGGAGACGTGAGATATGGAGGAGGAGAATGAGGAGACGTGAGACGTGGAGGAGAATGAGGAGACGTGAGATATGGAGGAGGAGAATGAGGAGACGTGAGACGTGGAGGAGGAGAATGAGGAGACATGAGATATGGAGGAGGAGAATGAGGAGACGTGAGACGTGGAGGAGGAGAATGAGGAGACGTGAGACATGGAGGAGGAGAATGAGGAGACGTGAGATATGGAGGAGGAGAATGAGGAGACGTGAGACGTGGAGGAGGAGAATGAGGAGACATGAGATATGGAGGAAGAGAATGAGGAGATGTGAGATATGGAGGAGGAGAATGAGGAGACATGAGATATGGAGGAGGAGAATGAGGAGACATCTCATCTGGAGGAGGAGGAGAATGAGGAGATGTGAGATATGGAGGAGGAGAATGAGGAGACGTGAGACGTGGAGGAGGAGAATGAGGAGACGTGAGACGTGGAGGAGGAGAATGAGGAGACATGAGATATGGAGGAAGAGAATGAGGAGACGTGAGACATGGAGGAGGAGAATGAGGAGACGTGAGATATGGAGGAGGAGAATGAGGAGACGTGAGACGTGGAGGAGAATGAGGAGACGTGAGATATGGAGGAGGAGAATGAGGAGACGTGAGACGTGGAGGAGGAGAATGAGGAGACGTGAGATATGGAGGAAGAGAATGAGGAGATGTGAGATATGGAGGAGGAGAATGAGGAGACATGAGATATGGAGGAGGAGAATGAGGAGACATCTCATCTGGAGGAGGAGGAGAATGAGGAGATGTGAGATATGGAGGAGGAGAATGAGGAGACATGAGATATGGAGGAGGAGAATGAGGAGACGTGAGACGTGGAGGAGGAGAATGAGGAGACGTGAGATATGGAGGAAGAGAATGAGGAGATGTGAGATATGGAGGAGGAGAATGAGGAGACATGAGATATGGAGGAGGAGAATGAGGAGACATCTCATCTGGAGGAGGAGGAGAATGAGGAGATGTGAGATATGGAGGAGGAGAATGAGGAGACGTGAGACGTGGAGGAGGAGAATGAGGAGACGTGAGATGTGGAGGAGGAGAATGAGGAGACATCTCATCTGGAGGAGGAGGAGAATTAAATTAAAGGTTAGTCTGACCTTCTCCTTAGTATTACACATATTACACAGACACATATACCGTAATCACCCTGCACCTTCCATGCATTGCACTTATACCCCCCCCCCCATGCACTGGATTTATAATGTGCTCTTCTCATACCGCATTATACACGCATTGTTCTCACACATCTGTGACCCCATACAGATCAGGACCCCCACAGAGGATGCTCAGTCGGGGCCCCTGGGGCCCCGATTTCTTACCTTGTCAGCACACTTGGAAAAGGATGAGATCTCGGCTGAGACTTCCCTGAAGATGTCCACAGCCTGTGAGAGCTGGAGGATGAGGGAGCGGGACTGATCTGCCACCTCTGAGGTCAGGAGGACCAGGATGTCCTGTAAAATGTCAGCCAGGCCGCCACCTATGAGAGAGAACATAGCCTCACCCAGAGACCAGGAAGAGGGGGAGAAGGGCCAACACAACGCCCTCATCCCATAGGCTGTACAGTGTGATCAGTGCTGCATTCACCACTCACACCACCCCCAGAGAAGAGATCATCCTTCATACCAGTCTGTGTGTGGATAGCCTCACAGCTGACCTCCAGCATGGCCGTGGTCACACCATCATTCATGCTGTTGACTCGCGCCTCCCAGAGCTGAAGTTTAAGGATCAGATCTTCATAATCCCGAGCAGAACTTCCCCGTAGCTTCTCTAGGACATGAGGAGACCAGGACTGGACATAGAGGTGGACATCAGAGAGCCAGGCCAGGTCCTTACAGAAGGCCTCCACCTCTGCGAGGGAGTCCTGAGGAAGAGGAGACAAAGTGAGGAAGGCTGAGGGCCAGACACCTAGCGGCTGAGGGCCAGACACCTACCGGCTGAGGGCCAGGCACCTACCGGCTGAGGGCCAGGCACCTACCGGCTGAGGGCCAGGCACCAACCGGCTGAGGGCGGTCTCTGCATCACCTGTCTCTGCGGTCTCTCCTGACCAGGCACTGTCTCTGCATCCCCTCCTGACCAGGCACTACCTCTGCATCCCCTCCTGACCAGGCACTACCTCTGCATCCCCTCCTGACCAGGCACTACCTCTGCATCCCCTCCTGACCAGGCACTACCTCTGCATCCTCTCCTGACCAGGCACTACCTCTGCATCCCCTCCTGACCAGGCACTACCTCTGCATCCCCTCCTGACCAGGCACTGCCTCTGCATCCCCTCCTGACCAGGCACTACCTCTGCATCCCCTCCTGACCAGGCACTACCTCTGCATCCCCTCCTGACCAGGCACTACCTCTGCATCCCCTCCTGACCAGGCACTACCTCTGCATCCCCTCCTGACCAGGCACTACCTCTGCATCCCCTCCTGACCAGGCACTGCCTCTGCATCCCCTCCTGACCAGGCACTGCCTCTGCATCCCCTCCTGACCAGGCACTACCTCTGCATCCCCTCCTGACCAGGCACTACCTCTGCATCCTCTCCTGACCAGGCACTACCTCTGCATCCCCTCCTGACCAGGCACTACCTCTGCATCCCCTCCTGACCAGGCACTGCCTCTGCATCCCCTCCTGACCAGGCACTACCTCTGCATCCCCTCCTGACCAGGCACTACCTCTGCATCCCCTCCTGACCAGGCACTACCTCTGCATCCTCTCCTGACCAGGCACTACCTCTGCATCCCCTCCTGACCAGGCACTACCTCTGCATCCCCTCCTGACCAGGCACTGCCTCTGCATCCCCTCCTGACCAGGCACTACCTTTGCATCCCCTCCTGACCAGGCACTCCTTCTGCATCCTCTCCTGACCAGGCACTACCTCTGCATCCCCTCCTGACCAGGCACTGCCTCTGCATCCCCTCCTGACCAGGCACTACCTCTGCATCCCCTCCTGACCAGGCACTACCTCTGCATCCTCTTCTGACCAGGCACTGCCTCTGCATCCCCTCCTGACAGGGCTCTGTCTCTGCATCCCCTCCTGACCAGGCACTGTCTCTGCATCCTCTCCTGACCAGGCACTGTCTCTGCATCCTCTCCTGACCGGGCTCTGTCTCTGCATCCTCTCCTGACCGGGCTCTGTCTCTGCATCCTCTCCTGACCGGGCTCTGTCTCTGCATCCCCTCCTGACCGGGCTCTGTCTCTGCATCCCCTCCTGACCAGGCACTGCCTCTGCATCCCCTCCTGACAGGGCTCTGTCTCTGCATCCCCTCCTGACCAGGCACTGCCTCTGCATCCCCTCCTGACCAGGCACTGCCTCTGCATCCCCTCCTGACCAGGCACTGCCTCTGCATCCTCTCCTGAACATGCACTGCCTCTGCATCCTCTCCTGACGGTAAGCAGTCTCTCTGGTGTCACCTGGCCAGCCCCAGCTGTCTCTGACCCCTATAGTCTGTGTACTCTCACCTGGAGCAGTCTCTGTAGTCTCTGACCCCTATAGTCTGTGTACTCTCACCTGAAGCAGTCTCTGCAGTCTTTCTCTGGTGTCACCTGGCCAGCCCCTGCTGTCTCTGACCCCTACAGCCTGTGTACTCTCTCACCTGAAGCAGTCTCTGCAGTCTCTCTGGTGTCACCTGGCCAGCCCCTGCTGTCTATGACCCCTATAGTCTGTGTACTCTCACCTGGAGTAGTCTCTGTAGTCTCTCTGGTGTCACCTGGCCAGCCCCTGCTGTCTCTGACCCCTATAGTCTGTGTACTCTCACCTGGAGCAGTCTCTGTAGTCTCTGACCACTATAGTCTGTGTACTCTCACCTGGAGCAGTCTCTGTAGTCTCTGACCCATATAGTCTGTGTACTCTCACCTGGAGCAGTCTCTGTAGTCTCTGACCCATATAGTCTGTGTACTCTCACCTGTAGCAGTCTCTGACCCCTATAGTCTGTGTACTCTCACCTGGAGAAGTCTCTGTAGTCTCTGGCGATCCTCCTGGATCCAGCAGTCATTGAGCAGCATGTGTTGTAGTGACTTGGGATCCAGAGGCAGGTAGTGCGCCCTCTGCTGGTGCCCCTCAATCCTCAGGCCTCCAGGCATTGGCATTTCCCTGCATTTACCAGGTGTCAGGGTGGGTGCAGGGAGAAGCTGGCGGTGATACTGCCCACCGAGGACGGGCCGGACAGGAGACCCTGAAACACAAGCGTCTGCTGAACATACAGATCCCCCAGGAGCAGCGGGGGGCACTGAAGAGCTACACTAGTCTCATCCCTACACCAAGGATGTCTTACCTACCCGGTCAGACCCTAGAAAGACCCCATAATGGGGCAGCCCATGGTCATACCCCAGCAGGCCCCCTGATGGCTCCACCATCTGCGTCTGTGGTGTTTACAGGACATAGCATACAATAACTCAGACAAGAGGAGAGTAAGAACCCCACCACCACACACAGTAACATGTGGGGGGTCCGCATCTGTCCCTCAGTCACTGCCCCTCTCTGGACACAATCCCATCAGGATTCTCTAGGTACTCACATAAAGTAGTATGTGTGATATGTCTTCTTACCGTGATCTGGGGGACAAGGTATCATGGCTGATGGTGAGGAAAGATCCTGGCCACTGGTGGCCATCACCTGAGGAAAGACAGCAGGTCACCGATTATTAGGCGGCTGTGGGGGTCCCTAAACCCTCTATCCCCTCAGCCCGACGGTACCCTCACCTCCTCCCTCCCCTCAGCCCGACCGTTCCCTCACCGGGTCCTCTCAGCCCGACTATCCCCACACTGCCTCCCTCCCCTCAGCCCGACCGTCCCCTCACCAGGTCCCCTCAGCCCGACTATCCCCACACCGCCTCCCTCCCCTCAGCCCGACCTTCCCCTCGCCGCCTCCCTCCCCTCAGCCCGACTATCCCCACACCGCCTCCCTCCCCTCAGCCCGACGGTCCCCACACCGCCTCCCTCCCCTCAGCCCGACGGTCCCCTCACCGCCTCCCTCCCCTCAGCCCGACCATCCCCACACCGCCTCCCTCCCCTCAGCCCGACGGTCCCCACACCGCCTCCCTCCCCTCAGCCCGACCGTCCCCCTCACCGCCTCCCTCCCCTCAGCCCGACCATCCCCACACCGCCTCCCTCCCCTCAGCCCGACCATCCCCACACCGCCTCCCTCCCCTCAGCCCGACGGTCCCCACACCGCCTCCCTCCCCTCAGCCCGACCGTCCCCCTCACCGCCTCCCTCCCCTCAGCCCAACGGTCCCCTCACCGCCTCCCTCCCCTCAGCCCAACGGTCCCCTCACCGCCTCCCTCCCCTCAGCCCGACCGTCCCCTCAGCCCGACCATCCCCACACCGCCTCCCTCCCCTCAGCCCGACCATCCCCACACTACCTCCCTCCCCTCAGCCCGACTGTCCCCACACCGCCTTCCTCTCCTCAGCCCGACCGTCCCCTCACAGCCTCCCTCCCCTCAGCCCGACCGTCCCCTCACAGCCTCCTTCCCCTCAGCTTGACCGTCCCCTCACAGCCTCCCTCCCCTCAGCCCGACCGTTCCCTCACAGCCTTCCTTCCCTCAGTCCAACCGTCCCCTCACCGGGTCCCTCCCCTCAGCCCGACCGTCCCCTGACCGCCTCCCTCCCCTCAGCCGGACCATCTCCTCACCGCCTCCCTCTCCTGAGCCCGACCGCTCCCTCACCGCCCCCTAACACGACCAACCGCTCACTGCTCACTTTACCGCCTCCCTCCCCTCACCCCGACTGTCTCCTCACCACCTCCCTCCTCTCACCCAAAGAGGAGATTTATTATCCAGCAGGAGACCGAGGAGGAGATTTATTATCCAGCAGGAGACCGAGGAGGAGATTTATTATCCAGCAGGAGACCGAGGAGGAGATTTATTATCCAGCAGAAGACCGAGGAGGAGATTTATTATCCAGCAGAAGACCGAGGAGGAGATTTATTATCCAGCAGGAGACCGAGGAGGAGATTTATTATCCAGCAGGAGACCGAGGAGGAGATTTATTATCCAGCAGAAGACCGAGGAGGAGATTTATTATCCAGCAGGAGACTGAGGAGCAGATTTATTATCCAGCAGGAGACCAAGGAGATTTATTATCCAGCAGAAGACCGAGGAGGAGATTTATTATCCAGCAGGAGACCGAGGAGGAGATTTATTATCCAGCAGGAGACCGAGGAGGAGATTTATTATCCAGCAGAAGACCGAGGAGGAGATTTATTATCCAGCAGGAGACCGAGGAGTGAGGAGGAGATTTATTACCCAGCAGGAGACCCAGGAGCGAGGAGGAGATTTATTATCCAGCAGGAGACCGAGGAGGAGATTTATTATCCAGCAGGAGACCGAGGAGGAGATTTATTATCCAGCAGGAGACCGAGGAGGAGATTTATTATCCAGCAGGAGACCAAGGAGATTTATTATCCAGCAGGAGACCGAGGAGCGAGGAGGAGATTTATTACCCAGCAGGAGACCCAGGAGCGAGGAGGAGATTTATTATCCAGCAGGAGACCGAGGAGGAGATTTATTATCCAGCAGGAGACCGAGGAGGAGATTTATTATCCAGCAGGAGACCAAGGAGATTTATTATCCAGCAGGAGACCAAGGAGCGAGGAGGAGATTTATTATCCAGCAGGAGAGCGAGGAGGAGATTTATTATCCAGCAGGAGACCGAGGAGGAGATTTATTATCCAGCAGGAGACCGAGGACAGAGGAGGAGATTTATTATCCAGCAGGAGACCGAGGACAGAGGAGGAGATTTATTATCCAGCAGGAGACCGAGGAGCGAGGAGGAGATTTATTACCCAGCAGGAGACCCAGGAGCGAGGAGGGGATTTATTATCCAGCAGGAGACCGAGGACTGAGGAGGAGATTTATTATCCAGCAGGAGACCGAGGAGCGAGGAGGAGATTTATTACCCAGCAGGAGACCCAGGAGCGAGGAGGAGATTTATTATCCAGCAGGAGACCGAGGAGCAGATTTATTATCCAGCAGGAGACCGGAGAGCGAGGAGGAGATTTATTATCCAGCAGGAGAGCGAGGAGGAGATTTATTATCCAGCAGGAGACCGAGGAGGAGATTTATTATCCAGCAGGAGAGCGAGGAGCAGATTTATTATCCAGCAGGAGAGCGAGGAGGAGATTTATTATCCAGCAGGAGACTGAGGAGCGAGGGGGAGATTTATTATCCAGCAGGAGACCGAGGAGGAGATTTATTATCCAGCAGGAGACCGAGGAGGAGATTTATTATCCAGCAGGAGACCGAGGAGGAGATTTATTATCCAGCAGCAGACCGAAGAGGAGATTTATTATTCAGCAGGAGACCGAGGAGCGAGGAGGGGATTTATTATCCAGCAGAAGAGCTAGGAGGAGCGAGGAGGAGATTTATTATCCAGCAGCAGACCGAAGAGGAGATTTATTATCCAGCAGAAGACCGAGGAGGAGATTTATTATCCAGCAGAAGACCGAGGAGGAGATTTATTATCCAGCAGGAGACCGAGGAGCGAGGAGGGGATTTATTATCCAGCAGAAGACCGAGGAGGAGCGAGGAGGAGATTTATTATCCAGCAGGAGACCGAGGAGTGAGGAGGAGATTTATTATCCAGCAGGAGAGCGAGGAGGAGATTTATTATCCAGCAGGAGACCAAGGAGCGAGGAGGAGATTTATTATCCAGCAGCAGACCGAAGAGGAGATTTATTATTCAGCAGGAGACCAAGGAGCAAGGAGGGGATTTATTATCCAGCAGAAAACCGAGGAGGAGCGAGGAGGAGATTTATTATCCAGCAGGAGACCGAGGAGGAGATTTATTATCCAACAGGAGACCGAGGAGGAGATTTATTATCCAGCAGGAGACCGAAGAGGAGATTTATTATTCAGCAGAAGACCGAGGAGCGAGGAGGAGATTTATTATCCAGCAGGAGAGCGAGGGGCGAGGAGGAGATTTATGATCCAGCAGGAGACCAGGGAGCGAGGAGGAGATTTATTATCCAGCAGGAGAGCGAGGAGGAGATTTATTATTCAGCAGGAGACCGGGGAGGAGATTTATTATCCAGCAGGAGACCGGAGAGCGAGGAGGAGATTTATTATCCAGCAGGAGACCGAGCAGGAGATTTATTATTCAGCAGGAGACCGGGGAGCAAGGAGGAGATTTATCATCCAGCAGGAAACCCAGGAGAAGATTTATTATCCAGCAGGAGACCGAGGAGCGAGGAGATTTATTATCCAGCAGGAGACCGAGGAGCGAGGAGGGGATTTATTATCCAGCAGAAGACCGAGGAGGAGCGAGGAGGAGATTTACTATCCAGCAGGAGACCGAGGAGCAAGGAGGAGATTTATTATCCAGCAGGAGACCGAGGAGGAGATTTATTATCCAGCAGGAGACCGAGAAGAAGATTTATTATCCAGCAGGAGACCGAGGAGCGAGAAGGAGATTTATTATCCAGCAGGAGACCGAGGAGCGAGGAGGAGATTTATTATCCAGCAGGAGACTGAGGAGGAGCGAGGAGGAGATTTATTATCCAGCAGGAGACCGAGGAGCGAGGAGGAGATTTATTATTTAGCAGGAGACAGAGGAGGAGATTTATTATCCGGCAGGAGACCAAGGAGATTTATTATCCAGCAGGTGACCGAGGAGCGAGGGGGAGATTTATTATCCAGCAGGAGACCGAGGAGATTTATTATCCATCAGGAGACCGAGGAGGAGATTTATTATCCATCAGGAGACTGAGGAGGAGATTTATTATCCAGCAGGAGACCGAGAAGAAGATTTATTATCCAGCAGGAGACCGAGGAGCGAGAAGGAGATTTATTATCCAGCAGGAGACAGAGGAGATTTATTATACAGCAGGAGACCGAGGAGGAGATTTATTATCCAGCAGGAGACAGAGGAGATTTATTATGCAGCAGGAGACCGAGGAGGAGATTTATTATCCAGCAGGAGACCGAGGAGGAGATTTATTATTCAGCAGGAGACAGAGGAGATTTATTATCCAGCAGGAGACCGAGGAGGAGATTTATTATCCGGCAGGAGACCGAGGAGGAGATTTATTATCCAGCAGGAGACCGAGGAGGAGATTTATTATCCAGCAGAAGACAGAGGACGAGGAGGAGATTTATTATCCAGCAGGAGACCGAGGAGATTTATTATCCAGCAGGAGACCGAGGAGCGAGGAGAAGATTTATTATCCAGCAGAAGACCGAGGAGGAGATTTATTATCCAGCAGGAGACCGAGGAGCAGATTTATTATCCAGTAGGAGACCGAGGAGCGAGGAGGAGATTTATTATCCAGCAGGAGAGCGAGGGGCGAGGAGGAGATTTATGATCCAGCAGGAGACCAGGGAGCGAGGAGGAGATTTATTATCCAGCAGGAGAGCGAGGAGGAGATTTATTATCCAGCAGGAGACCGGAGAGCGAGGAGGAGATTTATTATCCAGCAGGAGACCGAGCAGGAGATTTATTATTCAGCAGGAGACCGGGGAGCAAGGAGGAGATTTATCATCCAGCAGGAAACCCAGGAGAAGATTTATTATCCAGCAGGAGACCGAGGAGCGAGGAGATTTATTATCCAGCAGGAGACCGAGGAGCGAGGAGGGGATTTATTATCCAGCAGAAGACCGAGGAGGAGCGTGGAGGAGATTTACTATCCAGCAGGAGACCGAGGAGCAAGGAGGAGATTTATTATCCAGCAGGAGACCGAGGAGGAGCGAGGAGGAGATTTATTATCCAGCAGGAGACCGAGAAGAAGATTTATTATCCAGCAGGAGACCGAGGAGCGAGGAGATTTATTATCCAGCAGGAGACCGAGGAGCGAGGAGGAGATTTATTATCCAGCAGGAGAGCGAGGAGGAGCGAGGAGGAGATTTATTATCCAGCAGGAGACCGAGGAGCGAGGAGGAGATTTATTATTTAGCAGGAGACAGAGGAGGAGATTTATTATCCGGCAGGAGACCAAGGAGATTTATTATCCAGCAGGTGACCGAGGAGCGAGGGGGAGATTTATTATCCAGCAGGAGACCGAGGAGATTTATTATCCATCAGGAGACCGAGGAGGAGATTTATTATCCATCAGGAGACCGAGGAGGAGATTTATTATCCAGCAGGAGACCGAGAAGAAGATTTATTATCCAGCAGGAGACCGAGGAGCGAGAAGGAGATTTATTATCCAGCAGGAGACAGAGGAGATTTATTATACAGCAGGAGACCGAGGAGGAGATTTATTATCCAGCAGGAGACAGAGGAGATTTATTATGCAGCAGGAGACCGAGGAGGAGATTTATTATCCAGCAGGAGACCGAGGAGGAGATTTATTATTCAGCAGGAGACAGAGGAGATTTATTATCCAGCAGGAGACCGAGGAGGAGATTTATTATCCGGCAGGAGACCGAGGAGGAGATTTATTATCCAGCAGGAGACCGAGGAGGAGATTTATTATCCAGCAGAAGACAGAGGACGAGGAGGAGATTTATTATCCAGCAGGAGACCGAGGAGATTTATTATCCAGCAGGAGACCGAGGAGCGAGGAGAAGATTTATTATCCAGCAGAAGACCGAGGAGGAGATTTATTATCCAGCAGGAGACCGAGGAGCAGATTTATTATCCAGTAGGAGACCGAGGAGCGAGGAGGAGATTTATTATCCAGCAGGAGACCGAGGAGAAGATTTATTATCCAGCAGGAGAGCGAGGAGGAGATTTATTATCCAGCAGGAGACCGGGGAGCGAGGAGGAGATTTATTATCCAGCAGGAGAGCGAGGAGGAGATTTATTATCCAGCAGGAGACCGAGGAGGAGATTTATTATCCAGCAGGAGACCGGAGAGCGAGGAGGAGATTTATTATCCAGCAGGAGACCGAGGAGCGAGGAGGAGATTTATTATCCAGCAGGAGAGCGAGGAGGAGATTTATTATCCAGCAGGAGACCGAGGAGATTTATTATCCAGCAGGAGAGCGAGGAGGAGATTTATTATCCAGCAGGAGACCGGGGAGCGAGGAGAAGATTTATTATCCAGCAGAAGACCGAGGAGGAGATTTATTATCCAGCAGGAGACCGAGGAGCAGATTTATTATCCAGTAGGAGACCGAGGAGCGAGGAGGAGATTTATTATCCAGCAGGAGACCGAGGAGAAGATTTATTATCCAGCAGGAGAGCGAGGAGGAGATTTATTATCCAGCAGGAGACCGGGGAGCGAGGAGGAGATTTATTATCCAGCAGGAGAGCGAGGAGGAGATTTATTATCCAGCAGGAGACCGAGGAGGAGATTTATTATCCAGCAGGAGACCGGAGAGCGAGGAGGAGATTTATTATCCAGCAGGAGACCGAGGAGCGAGGAGGAGATTTATTATCCAGCAGGAGAGCGAGGAGGAGATTTATTATCCAGCAGGAGACCGGAGGAGATTTATTATCCAGCAGGAGAGCGAGGAGGAGATTTATTATCCAGCAGGAGACCGGGGAGCGAGGAGGAGATTTATTATCCAGCAGGAGACCGAGGAGCGAGGAGGAGATTTATTATCCAGCAGGAGACCGAGGAGCGAGGAGGAGATTTATTATCCAGCAGGAGACCGAGGAGGAGATTTATTATCCAGCAGGAGACCGAGGAGCGAGGAGGAGATTTATTATCCAGCAGGAGACCGAGGAGGAGATTTATTATCCAGCAGGAGACCGAGGAGCGAGGAGGAGATTTATTATCCAGCAGGAGACCGAGGAGCGAGGAGGAGATTTATTATCCAGCAGGAGACCGAGGAGGAGCGAGGAGGAGATTTATTATCCAGCAGGAGACCGGGGAGCGAGGAGATTTATTATCCAGCAGGAGACCGAGGAGGAGATTTATTATCCAGCAGGAGACCGAGGAGCAGATTTATTATCCTGCAGGATGTGGCTGTTACCCCAGGAGAGCGCAGCCCACAGGCTCCAGGCTGTTATTGCTTCCTCTACGGGATAAATATTTCCTATACACATTTTTTGCTGGACGGAAATAATCCAAGGAGAGGAAGGGTTAAAACTTCAGAGTAGGAGTCGCAGGTGTAAATCATGGCGCAAACCTACACCTGCTGGAAGCAGATTCGGGTGTCCGGCCGGCCGGCCAGATTCACTAAGAGGTGTGCGCCTCTTACCGAATCCTGCCGTGAAAAAGGGGACGGGGCTGAATATTCATAAATCTATCCCCCCCCCCCCCCCGGTGTATATTTACACCCTTTCATAAATGTCCCCCATAAAGTGCACCACCACATCCAGCAGTACCTGCAGTACCAAGCTCAGCATGGCTTCCAGCATCCGCTCTATGCTCCGTTGTATTTGACCAGCAGGCGGGCAGAGACGCAGCTCTCCATCTTCTTCAAACTCCAGGCTGATCAGGAGGAATGGGCGACCCATCTGTGCAGAGAGCGGAAGGTGAGACAGGACAGAAGAGGAAGGGTCCACTGTGCAGAGAGGTACCGGACAGCAAAGGAGGGGTCTACTATGCAGAGAGATACAGGACAGCAGAGGAGGGGTCCACTGTGAAGAGAGGTACAGGACAGCAGAGGAGGGGTCCACTGTGCAGAGAGATACAGGACAGCAGAGGAGGGGTCCACTGTGCAGAGAGATACAGGACAGCAGAGGAGGGGTCCACTGTGCAGAGAGGTACAGGACAGCAGAGGAGGGGTCCACTGTGCAGAGAGATACAGGACAGCAGAGGAGGGGTCCACTGTGCAGAGAGATACAGGACAGCAGAGGAGGGGTCCACTGTGCAGAGAGATACAGGACAGCAGAGGAGGGGTCCACTGTGCAGAGAGGTACAGGACAGCAGAGGAGGGGTCCACTGTGCAGAGAGATACAGGACAGCAGAGGAGGGGTCCACTGTGCCGAGAGATACAGGACAGCAAAGGAGGGGTCCACTGTGCAGAGAGGTACAGGACAGCAGAGGAGGGATCCACTGTGCAGAGAGATACAGGACAGCAGAGGAAGGGTCCACTGTGCAGAGAGGTACAGGACAGCAGAGGAGGGGTCCACTGTGCAGAGAGATACAGGACAGCAGAGGAGGGGTCCACTGTGCAGAGAGGTACAGGACAGCAGAGGAAGGGTCCACTGTGCAGAGAGATACAGGACAGCAGAGGAGGGGTCCACTGTGCAGAGAGATACAGGACAGCAGAGGAGGGGTCCACTGTGCAGAGAGGTACAGGACAGCAGAGGAGGGGTCTACTATGCAGAGAGATACAGGACAGCAGAGGAGGGGTCCACTGTGCAGAGAGATACAGGACAGCAGAGGAGGGGTCCACTGTGCAGAGAGATACAGGACAGCAGAGGAGGGGTCCACTGTGCAGAGAGATACAGGACAGCAGAGGAGGGGTCCACTGTGCAGAGAGATACAGGACAGCAGAGGAGGGGTCCACTGTGCAGAGAGATACAGGACAGCAGAGGAGGGGTCCACTGTGCAGAGAGATACAGGACAGCAGAGGAGGGGTCCACTGTGAAGAGAGGTACAGGACAGCAGAGGAGGGGTCCACTGTGCAGAGAGATACAGGACAGCAGAGGAGGGGTCCACTGTGCAGAGAGATACAGGACAGCAGAGGAGGGGTCCACTGTGCAGAGAGGTACAGGACAGCAGAGGAGGGGTCCACTGTGCAGAGAGATACAGGACAGCAGAGGAGGGGTCCACTGTGCAGAGAGATACAGGACAGCAGAGGAGGGGTCCACTGTGCAGAGAGATACAGGACAGCAGAGGAGGGGTCCACTGTGCAGAGAGATACAGGACAGCAGAGGAGGGGTCCACTGTGCAGAGAGATACAGGACAGCAGAGGAGGGGTCCACTGTGCCGAGAGATACAGGACAGCAAAGGAGGGGTCCACTGTGCAGAGAGGTACAGGACAGCAGAGGAGGGGTCCACTGTGCAGAGAGATACAGGACAGCAGAGGAAGGGTCCACTGTGCAGAGAGGTACAGGACAGCAGAGGAGGGGTCCACTGTGCAGAGAGGTACAGGACAGCAGAGGAAGGGTCCACTGTGCAGAGAGATACAGGACAGCAGAGGAGGGGTCCACTGTGCAGAGAGGTACAGGACAGCAGAGGAGGGGTCCACTGTGCAGAGAGATACAGGACAGCAGAGGAGGGGTCCACTGTGCAGAGAGATACAGGACAGCAGAGGAGGGGTCCACTGTGCAGAGAGATACAGGACAGCAGAGGAGGGGTCCACTGTGCAGAGAGATACAGGACAGCAGAGGAGGGGTCCACTGTGCAGAGAGATACAGGACAGCAGAGGAGGGGTCCACTGTGCAGAGAGATACAGGACAGCAGAGGAGGGGTCCACTGTGCAGAGAGATACAGGACAGCAGAGGAGGGGTCCACTGTGCAGAGAGATACAGGACAGCAGAGGAGGGGTCCACTGTCCAGAGAGGTACAGGACAGCAGAGGAGGGGTCCACTGTGCAGAGAGGTACAGGACAGCAGAGGAGGGGTCCACTGTGCAGAGAGATACAGGACAGCAGAGGAGGGGTCCACTGTGCAGAGAGATACAGGACAGCAGAGGAGGGGTCCACTGTGCAGAGAGATACAGGACAGCAGAGGAGGGGTCCACTGTGCAGAGAGATACAGGACAGCAGAGGAAGGGTCCACTGTGCAGAGAGATTCAGGACAGCAGAGGAGGGGTCCACTGTGCAGAGAGATACAGGACAGCAGAGGAGGGGTCCACTGTGCAGAGAGGTACAGGACAGCAGAGGAGGGGTCCACTGTGCAGAGAGGTACAGGAAAACATAGGAGGGGTCTGCTGTGCAGAGAGATACAGGACAGCAGAGGAGGGGGTCCAGTGTGCAGAGCATCTCACCTGCATCACGCTCGACACAAAGACGCTGACATTTTGCTGCAGGATGGACGTCAGGTTCTCGCAGATCATGAGCCCAACAAGGCAGTTCAGTTTCCCCAGTCGCTGTAGCCATGAGTCACTGTGCTGCATCTGCCCCCTTCTGGCCACCTCAGCACAGCACTCCTCCAGGCCAGTCTGCACCATGAGGTAGGTGTCCTGTCTGACCTATGGGAGAAGATTGCAGAGGTCATAACTATCCAGTCTCCAGGACTTCTCCCATGGTCTCGGCCTACTTCATACATGTCCCATCTGTAGTGTGATGCAGCCCCCTGCACTTAGGGGGCGCCATGTGTATCCTTTCTCCAGTACAGCCCCTGGTCACATGTACCGGACAGGTCTATGATCCCGCATTGCCTCTAGGACAGCTGGAACCAGGCACCTGATATCCTTCGATTCTCCCCTTACCATCTCCAGAATGCGGGAGGCCAAGCCCAGGAGGCTGTACACATGGCGGGTGGCCTCAGAGAGGACGTGGCGGTGCTCTGCTTCTAATTCATCTATGGACATCGAGTGCGAGCTGAGAACAGGAAGAAACGGCAGCTGGGTCAGCTCCTGGAGGAACCTGCATCCAGACATGACAAAGAAGACAAGATGGAAGAGGAGAAGAGTGAGTGCAGCTCTGGAGGTGACTGGAGGATAAGACATGATGGAGGGTCTTCCTGAAGGGGGAGGGGGGGGGGTACATCCTGCAGATGGTGGGGGGGGGGTTACCTGTTAATGTGGGTAGCTTCTCATGGGTGGTGGGGAAGGGGTGGTGAGCTGTTGATGTGGTGCAGGGTGGCGCTGTAGTGGAGGGGGCTCCTCCTGCAGGTTGTGAGGGTGGCCGAGGAGGGTCCTCCTGCAGGTAGTGCAGGAGAATCCATTCTGTGGGTGATGGTGGGGGAGGGGTGAGTCACATGTTGATGTGGTGCAGAGCGGCTGTATAATGGAGGAGGCTCCTACAGTGGGTGGTGCTAAGGGGGGCTGTTCCTTGCTGGTGAGTGGTGGTGGTGAGGGGGGTTCCTCGCTGGTGGTGGTGGTGAGGGGGGCTGTTCCTCGCTGGTGGTGGTGGTGGTGAGGGGATTGTTCCTTGCTAGTGGTGGTGGTGAGGGGGGCTGTTCCTCGCTGGTGGTGGTGGTGGTGAGGGGGGTTGTTCCTTGCTGGTGGTGGTGGTGAGGGGGGCTGTTCCTCGCTGGTGGTGGTGGTGGTGAGGGGATTGTTCCTTGCTAGTGGTGGTGGTGAGGGGGGTTGTTCCTGGCTAGTGGTGGTGGTGGTGAGGGGGGTTGTTCCTTGCTGGTGGTGGTGGTGAGGGGGGCTGTTCCTCGCTGGTGGTGGTGGTGGTGAGGGGGGTTGTTCCTTGCTGGTGGTGGTGAGGGAGGCTGTTCCTCGCTGGTGGTGGTGGTGGTGAGGGGGGTTGTTCCTTGCTGGTGGTGGTGAGGGAGGCTGTTCCTCGCTGGTGGTGGTGAGGGGGTTGTTCCTTGCTGGTGCTGGTGGTGAGGGGGGCTGTTCCTCACTGGTGGTGAGACGGGCTGTTCCTCGCTGGTGGTGGTGAGGGGGGTTGTTCCGTGGTGGTGGTGAGGGGGGCTGTTCCTCGCTGGTGGTGGTGGTGGTGGTGAGGGGGGTTGTTCCTTGCTGGTGGTGGTGGTGAGGGGGGCTGTTCCTCGCTGGTGGTGGTGGTGGTGAGGGGGGTTGTTCCTTGCTGGTGGTGGTGAGGGAGGCTGTTCCTCGCTGGTGGTGGTGAGGGGGGCTGTTCCTCACTGGTGGTGAGACGGGCTGTTCCTCGCTGGTGGTGGTGAGGGGGGTTGTTCCGTGGTGGTGGTGAGGGGGGCTGTTCCTCGCTGGTGGTGGTGGTGGTGGTGAGGGGGGTTGTTCCTTGCTGGTGGTGGTGGTGAGGGGGGCTGTTCCTCGCTGGTGGTGGTGGCGGTGAGGGGGGTTGTTCCTTGCTGGTGGTGGTGAGGGAGGCTGTTCCTCGCTGGTGGTGGTGAGGGGGTTGTTCCTTGCTGGTGCTGGTGGTGAGGGGGGCTGTTCCTCACTGGTGGTGGTGAGGGGGGCTGTTCCTCGCTGGTGGTGGTGGTGGTGGTGAGGGGGGTTGTTCCTTGCTGGTGGTGGTGAGGGAGGCTGTTCCTCGCTGGTGGTGGTGAGGGGGTTGTTCCTTGCTGGTGGTGCTGGTGAGGGGGGCTGTTCCTCGCTGGTGGTGGTGGTGGTGAGGGGGGTTGTTCCTTGCTGGTGGTGGTGAGGGAGGCTGTTCCTCGCTGGTGGTGGTGAGGGGGTTGTTCCTTGCTGGTGCTGGTGGTGAGGGGGGCTGTTCCTCGGTGGTGGTGAGGGGGGCTGTTCCTCGCTGGTGGTGGTGAGGGGGGTTGTTCCTCGCTGGTGGTGGTGGTGAGGGGGGTTGTTCCTTGCTGGTGGTGCTGGTGGTGAGGGGGGCTGTCCCTTGCTGGTGGTGGTGGTAAGGGGGGCTGTCCCTCGCTGGTGGTGGTGGTGAGGGGGGCTGGTCCTCGCTGGTGGTGGTGGTGGTGAGGGGGGGCTGTCCCTCGCTGGTGGTGGTGGTGAGGGGGGCTGGTCCTCGCTGGTGGGTCACCTGTTGATGTGGTACAGGGCGGCGCTGTAGTGCGGCACGGTCCTCAGCAGCCGCCGGCTCAGCATTTCCCTTCTCCTCAGGAATCTGATCCTCCTGACGTTTCTTTGCCACCTGTAGACACATAAGATGGAAAATCTACCAATCCTGCAGTGCCACTAGATGCTGAAGTCCTCTGTGCTGCTGCTACTGCACACGTACATAAACCAACATCTCTATCCCCCCCTCCTGACATCCTCTGTGCTGCTGCTACTACACACATACATAACCCAGCCATATCATCTGACATCCTTTGTGCCCCTGTGGCTCACCGTCTGAAGGGTCTCCTCCTGGGGAAGTCTCTGTAGAAGGGGAGGGTCCTGAGGGTGCGGCAGAGGACGGCCTCCCGATGCCACGCCCCCAGATCCTGCACCTCCGAGCCCAGCACCGGGTGCACATGGAGGATTCCAAAGGGAGAAAACAGAAAGTGCTCGGGGTGCAGGCGGGCAGCAGGTGTGACCCTGAGGTCGTAGAAGCTGAGGAGACACAAGGAGATACATCCGTGATACATCCCTGAGATACACTGACCGCAAAGCATCCTGAGACCTACAGGGGGAGTACTCACCAGTCCCAGAGCCCTCCGCTTCTGTTCAGATACAGGAAGATGACTTTACCCACATGTCTGTACCACACCAGGATCTCTGCAGCCTGGTATCCGCTCACTGGGATCTCTGCGGCCTGGTATCCGCTCACTGGGATCTCTGCAGCCTGGTATCCGCTCACTGGGATCTCTGCTTCCTGGTATCCGCTCACTGGGATCTCTGCATCCTGGTATCCGCTCACTGGGATCTCTGCGGCCTGGTATCCGCTCACTGGGATCTCTGCAGCCTGGTATCCGCTCACTGGGATCTCTGCTTCCTGGTATCTGCTCACTGGGATCTCTGCATCCTGGTATCCGCTCACTGGGATCTCTGCGGCCTGGTATCCGCTCACTGGGATCTCTGCGGCCTGGTATCCGCTCACTGGGATCTCTGCAGCCTGGTATCCGCTCACTGGGATCTCTGCATCCTGGTATCCGCTCACTGGGATCTCTGCATCCTGGTATCCGCTCACTGGGATCTCTGCATCCTGGTATCCGCTCACTGGGATCTCTGCATCCTGGTATCCGCTCACTGGGATCTCTGCAGCCTGGTATCCACCCACTGGGATCTCTGCAGCCTGGTATCCGCTCACTGGGATCTCTGCAGCCTGGTATCCGCTCACTGGGATCTCTGCAGCCTGGTAGCCGCTCACTGGGATCTCTGCGTCCTGGTAGCCGCTCACTGGGATCTCTGCGGCCTGGTAGCCGCTCACTGGGATCTCTGCGGCCTGGTATCCGCTCACTTGGATCTCTGCGGCCTGGTAGCCGCTCACTGGGATCTCTGCGGCCTGGTATCCGCTCACTGGGATCTCTGCAGCCTGGTAGCCGCTCACTGGGATCTCTGCGGCCTGGTATCCGCTCAATGGGATCTCTGCAGCCTGGTAGCCGCTCACTGGGATCTCTGCAGCCTGGTAGCCGCTCACTGGGATCTCTGCGGCCTGGTATCCGCTCACTGGGATCTCTGCAGCCTGGTAGCCGCTCACTGGGATCTCTGCAGCCTGGTAGCCGCTCACTGGGATCTCTGCATCCTGGTATCCGCTCACTGGGATCTCTGCGGCCTGGTATCCGCTCACTGGGATCTCTGCATCCTGGTATCCGCTCACTGGGATCTCTGCGGCCTGGTATCCGCTCAATGGGATCTCTGCAGCCTGGTAGCCGCTCACTGGGATCTCTGCAGCCTGGTATCCGCTCACTGGGATCTCTGCAGCCTGGTATCCGCCCACTGGGATCTCTGCAGCCTGGTATCCGCTCAATGGGATCTCTGCAGCCTGGTATCCGCTCACTGGGATCTCTGCAGCCTCAGGCTTCAGGTGCTGCTGCAGAATCTCAGGGACCTCACTGCTGAATAAGAAAGTTAAATAGGGAAGTGTTTGCCCACCCCTATATACACAGACACCCCCCATATAAACGTGTGGGTCTCACTGCTCCATATACACATGTACGTTGCACAGTCTCACTGCTCCATATATACATGTGCGGTGCACAGTCTCACTGCTCCATATATACATGGGTGGTGCTCAGTCTCACTGCTCCATATATACATGTGTGGTGCACAGTCTCACTGCTCCATATACACAAGGGCAGTGCACAGTCTCGCTGCTCCACATATACATGTGCGATCACAGTCACACTGCTCCATATACACACATACGTTGCACAGTCTCACTGCTCCATATATAAATGTGCGGTGCAGTATCACTGCTCCATATATACATGGGTGGTGCACAGTCTCACTGCTCCATATATACATGAAGCAGATAGTGGAGGATCGGCGGTCCCTCACCTGGGGTCAGTCATGTGGTGGGTGAGGGACGGCACTGTCAGTGGTAGGTCTGTGCGCAGGGCCCGGGGAAGACCTTTCCGGCCGCATCTCCACACGGACTCTGCTGCCGCCAGCTCGGCTCCTACATCCCCCACATACAGCGCCAGTTCATGGACACAGACTGGAGGTTGCTGGGCTCTGTAGTGCCTCTCCAGGTTCTCAGGAAGTCGGAACAACGTGGAGGGGTCGGTGGGGAAGGCAGCGTGCAGCACTCCAGGGATGTCCAGGTCGCTGAGAAGCGGGCGGTAGCGCTCATACTGTCTGTGCAGCTGTTCCAGAGCTGGAAGGAGGCGGGCACGTCCACCCGCTAGGTGTTCCCGGAGTGGACGCAGGAGTCTGAGCACATCGACCAGATCCCGCCACCATTCACGGTCAAAGCCTCGGAGCGCCCCCGACAGGAACCGAATGAGACTGTCCACCAGGGCTGAAACACTACCGGAGGAGCCAGACTGCAGCTGTGTGAGAACATATCGGAGCTCCGCAGCCACCGCAACCTGAGTCGGGGAAGATCTGCTGCCATTACCCAGGACGCCTGTCAGAGAAAGAGAGAGGGAGTCACTGTCCAACCCGTGCCGGGGGAGATCTGCTTCCACCATCCGAGGAGACTATCAGAAAGAGAGAGAGGGAGTCACTGCCCAACCCCTGCCGGGGGAGATCTGCTGCCACCATCCGAGGAGACTATCAGAAAGAGAGAGAGGAAGTCACTGTCCAACCCCTGCCGGGGGAGATCTGCTGCCACCATCCGAGGAGACTATCAGAAAGAGAGAGAGGGAGTCACTGCCCAACCTGTGCCGGGGGAGATCTGCTGCCACCATCCGAGGAGACTATCAGAAAGAGAGAGAGGGAGTCACTGCCCAACCCGTGCCGGGGGAGATCTGCTGCCACCATCCGAGGAGACTATCAGAAAGAGAGAGAGGGAGTCACTGCCCAACCCGTGCCGGGGGAGATCTGCTGCCACCATCCGAAGAGACTATCAGAAAGAGAGAGAGGGAGTCACTGCCCAATCCGTGGCGGGGGAGATCTGCTGCCATTACCCGGGACGCCTGTCAGAAAAAGAGAGAGAGAGTCACTGCCCAACCCTTGCTGGGGGAGATCTGCTGCCATCATCCGAGGAGACTATCAGAGAGAGAGAGAGAGAGGGAGTCACTGTCCAACCCGTGCCGGGGGAGATCTGCTGCCACCATCCGAGGAGACTATCAGAAAGAGAGAGAGGGAGTCACTGCCCAACCCGTGGCGGGGGAGATCTGCTGCCATTACCCGGGACGCCTGTCAGAGAAAGAGAGAGAGAGTCACTGCCCAACCCTTGCTGGGGGAGATCTGCTGCCATCATCCGAGGAGACTATCAGAGAGAGAGAGAGAGAGAGTCACTGCCCAACCCGTGCCGGGGGAGATCTGCTGCCACCATCCGAGGAGACTATCAGAAAGAGAGAGAGGGAGTCACTGTCCAACCCCTGCCGGGGGAGATCTGCTGCCACCATCCGAGGAGACTATCAGAAAGAGAGAGAGGGAGTCACTGCCCAACCCGTGGCGGGGGAGATCTGCTGCCATTACCCAGGACGCCTGTCAGAGAAAGAGAGAGGGAGTCACTGCCCAGCCCATGCCGAGGGAGATCTGCTGCCATTACCCAGGACGCCTGTCAGAGAAAGAGAGAGAGAGTCACTGCCCAGCCCGTGCCGAGGGAGATCTGCTGCCATTACCCAGGACGCCTGTCAGAGAAAGAGAGAGAGAGTCACTGCCCAACCCGTGACGGGGGAGATCTGCTGCCACCATCCGAGGAGCCTATCAGAAAGAGAGAGAGTGACTTTCGAACCTGTGCCGGGGAGATCTACTGCCACCACCTGGGCAGCCCAATAAGAATAACATGCAGTGATCCATTCTGGATAGGCAAAGCTGTCTGACTGACTCCAAACTATGGAGGCAGCCATCCTGGTGTAACTCTCCATATTGAATGGACAATGAAGCAGGAAATGGTCCATGCTCTCCAGCAGAACTCCTGCACTTCAAGTTGTCCCTTACATATAGCTTCCCCTAGAAGCAGCGCCATGCCAAGTCCCAAAACATCTGTGGGATCCAATTTGAGTTTAAAAGACTTAACCCAACCCTCAGATTCTGACCTGAGCAATCCCTGAGCGCCAGGGGCTTCTGGAAATGGGTCAACAGAACCCTTTGGTCAAGGAATTTCCTCAACTGGGTCCTGATCTCCCACATTCCCAGACCCCACCGACGTATCGCCTTCAGAAAATACCCATGGGTTGTACGAAGGTCCTTCACTCGCCCTCCTGTCTCCCATTCTTGGAAGAAAGGCTGAAACCATTCCCTGCAGGAGAGTACCCACGGAGAAGCCCTCTCTTTCCAGAGGTTTGCAATGTTAGTGGTCCAAACAGTGGAAATTGAAGTTCAACGTTTCCAAATGTAAAATAATGCACTTGGGGAGGAGGAATCCTCTATCCGAGTATCACATCGGCAGTACTGTGTTGGAAAAGACTTCAGAAGAGAAGGATTTAGGGGTAATGATTTCTGAAAGCCTTAAAATGAGTCACCAGTGCAACCAGGCGGTGGGGAAAGCAAATCGTATGCTGGGGTGTATAGCTAGAGGTATAACCAGTAGGAAGAGGGAGATTGTGATCCCGCTGTATAGAGCTCTGGTGAGGCCACATCTGGGATACTGTGTCCAGTTCTGGAGACCTCACCTAAAAAAGGACATTGATAAAATAGAACGGGTCCAAAGACGGGCTACAAAAATGGTGGAAGGTGTGAGGCATAAACCATATCAGGAAAGACCTAAGGATTTGAATCTGTATAGTCTGGAGGAAAGACGGGAAAGGGGGGACATGATTGAAACCTTTAAGTATGTTAAGGGACTAAATAAGGTTCAAGAGGGGAGTGTTTTTAGTAAAAAACTGAGCTCAAGAACAAGAGGACACAGTGAGAGGTTAGTTGGGGGAAAGATCAGAAGCAATGTAAGAAAATATTATTTTACTGAAAGAGTAGTAGATACCTGGAACAAACTTCCAGCAGAGGTGGTTGGTAAATCTACAATAACAGAATTTAAACACGCCTGGGATAGACATATATCTATCCTAAGATAATAAGGAAGAAAATACTAAAAGGGCGGACTAGATGGACCCAGTGGTCTTTTTCTGCCGACAATCTTCTATGTTTCTATGTTTCTATGTTTTCAAGAAGGTCTTCACTAAGAACACCACAGGGTTCACCATAGACAAACCCCCAAGTCTCCTCATGAGGTATACCCCCATAACAGCTGGAAGAACAGGCTGTAGATCCTAGTATAGGAGGCTTCTTGAAGGTACATACACTGCCCAGGTAGATGAACAATGGGAGCAGGTACAATTCAATAACGTGTACCCTTCACCTGAGTGTCAAAAAACAACCTTTCCACTGGTCCACCTTCAAAATGGCACCCTGAAGCCTACCATCCAAGTTTTTAGTAGGGTAATCACCCGGGCCAAATGTCATGCCCAATACTTTTGCTCGCCCCTGGTGCTCTTGAAGAGTGTTGAGGAGATTAAGGTCAGGATCCCCCCTCCCTGCCAGAAACTCTCACACTTGTCCCAGTTGATCTTGGACCCAAATGCCTCTCAGTAGTGGTCCACCTCTGACATCACCATGTCTGCCTTCTCTTTCGAGGATATGAAGACGGTGACATCAGTGTACGCCACCACTCACAAGGGCGGCTTCTGGCTCCTCCAAGCTCATGCCGACCACTGCAATGGTCCACAACCAACCCTCCTAAGGAAGGGGTCAATCAAGAAGACATACAACAGCGGGCTTAAAGGACAGCCCTGGCGAACACCAGACTCAACCTCAAAAGAGCGGCCAGACCGAGCGTTCACCAGCGGGAAACACTCTGCCCCTGCATATAAGAACTTAAGCCAATTAACAAAGGTATCTGGTAGGCCATATCTCAGAAGGACAGACCAGGTACGCAACTGTTTGACCTGATCCAGGGACAGCAATTACCCCTTCCAAGGACCTGCATTACTCCACTCCGCTGCCTCGCTAACACTAAGGACAGCACCTAAAGGGGTTATCCTTCTATGAGTGAAAAAGTGAAATGCTAATTCCTTTAAAGAAGACACTAGCAGACATTTCTCCCTCTGTAGATGACAATACCTCTGTTTCACTACTAGGTACCCATCTTGCTCCTTTAACCCCTTAGCGACCCATGACGTATCTGACACGTGCAGCCGGGCAGTGCCTCTGTTAGCCGGCGCGGGTCCCGTTGCCGCGCCGGCTAATTTAGACACTATCCCTGGTGTCTAGTGGGTCGGATCTCCCCCCCGCGATGCGATTGCGGGGGGGAGATCCGTTCTTCTGCCCGTGCCGGGCCTCAGCGTCGGAATGACGCTGATCCCGGCTCGGCAATAGATTGCTATGGCCTGCAGCAGGCCATAGCAATCTATGACCAATCTAATCGATCTTTGCTGTGTATATACACAGCATTGATCTCTATGAGAGATCAGTGCTGTCTATATACAAGTCCCCCAGGGGGGCTTCTAGTCCATGTAAAAAAAAAAAGTAAAAAAGTGTTTTTATTAATAAAAAATCCCCTCCCCTAATAAAAGTCCAAATCACCCCCCTTTTCCCATTTTATAAATATAAATTAATAAATAAATAAATAAATAAACATATTTAGTATCGCCGCACACGTAATCGCCCGAACTATTAATTAATCACATTCCTGATCTCGCACGGTAAACGGCGTCAGCGCAAAAAAATTCCAAAGTGCAAAATTGCGCATTTTTGGTCGCATCAAATCCAGAAAAGTGATCAAAAAGTCGTATATGTGCAATCAAGGTACCGATAGAAAGATCACATCATGGCGCAAAAACTGACACCTCACACAGCCCCATAGACCAAAGCATAAAAGCGCTATAAGCCGGGAATGGAGCGGTTTTAAGGAACGTGTATTTGTTAACAATGTTTTGATTTTTTTAAAAGCCATCAGATACAATAAAAGTTATACATGTTATATATCGTTGTAATCGTAACGACTTGAGGAACATGCATAACAAGTCAGTTTTACCATAGGGCGAACGGCGTAAATGCAAAACTCCCCGAAATCAAAACAAATTCGTTTTTGTTTTCAATTTGACAGCGCAAATTATTTTTTTCCGGTTTCGCAGCATATTTTATGGAAAAATAATGCCGGTCATTGCAAAGTACAATTGGTTTCGCAAAAAATAAGGGCTCATATAAGTCTCTCGGTGAAAAAATGCAAGCGCTATGGACTTTTAAACATAAAATGGAAAAAGCAAAAGCGCAAAAACGAAAATTGGCTTTGACCTTAGGGGTTAAACTTCTTACTCATCCACGACTTTACCTCTTGAAGTCCTTTCTTTCCCTGGAAGACAGGAGACGTACTCCCACTAGCTTTGAAACATTGCTGACGTTAAAGCAACCCATTGCAAAATGTCTATCTAAAATGCACTCACATCCCCTGACTTTAGATCTCCCTGCTAAGCCTGGTTTTCTCATCGCTTGGGAACAAGAACTTCATATTTCCCTAACTCAGGAGGAGGTTAATACTCTCTCACTCTCATGGGTTTTCCACCTCTATCACCCCGCCATATCAGCTTCATAGATGGGGACTCACAGATTCATGTTGGAGGTGTGGCAACTTGGGAGGCACATTAACGCACGTTTTTTGGACATGCCCTGTGCTTACCCCTTTCTGGACACAAGTGACCAAAGCTATATGGAAATGTGTGGTCAGTCTATTGACATAAACCCACAATTGGTACTTTTATGGCTACCCTCCGCAAATATTCAGTTGTCCAAACAGAACCTTTTGGTTCATCTTCTCGCTGCCGCCAAGTTGCTCATACCAATACATTGGAAACAAACTAAACCGCCATCTATATCTGAATGGTACGCCAAAATAGAACACATACGCACCATGGAAGAACTAGCAAGCTGTACACTACAATCCCATACTACCTTCTTAAAGCTGTGGACCCCTTGGCTACAATATATCCTAGCTCACCAAGTGACACTGTAAACCAGACTGACCACAGAACGGATCCTTACAATCTCTCACTCCCTCTCTCATGCGACAATAGCAACCCCCCCACCCTCTACCCCCCTGTAGTTGATGTCCTCCTTGGTTGAACTTGATGGACGTGTCTTTTTCCATCCGTACTAACTAGGCAACTGTGTAACCTTTGGACCCTGTGTTAGGAATGTGACTTGGCGCTCCTCGGTCTGTGCCGGGCGGCCGAGAAAGCGCTGAGTTTCTATCTGTGTTTGCACTGAATGAACTGTGTGTTTTACTTTTCAGCCACATCCGCCTTGCCTGTCAGACTTCTGGCAGTGCAGGGGTTACTGCACTGCTCGGTCTGTTCAGCTGAGCTTGGTGCTGGGATCAGGGCTGCTCCAATCAGCTGCCGGACCTAGTCTCTTATCCTGGATAAAAAGCAGCCAGCTCCTCACTTCCCTGCTGGCTATTAGTTGTTACTAGTCCCAGCTCCCCTGCTTCTTTCCCAGCATTCTCTTTCCTTATACCCTTGCTATTGCTCTACTCGTGTTCTGACCTCTTGCCTGACCTCCGACTATCCGCCCTCTTTCTGATTTTGTACTGCGTTGTCCGTTTGGTTCTGATTTGGCCAGCTGACTATCCTCCATTGTGTTTTGTTTGTCTACGTTTGTGTGTTCACCTACTCAGTGTAGGTACCGACTCAGTGGTTGTCTGCGGCCGTTTAGGGTCGTCCGTGGCAAGTAGGCAGGGACATTGGTTGGGGCAAGATTCAGGGTTCACTGTCTTGTCCTTGTCTCTATAGCCTGACAGAATAGCCAGCCCAGACTGCCATCTTGCCTCATGGACAACAGAACGGCCATGAACAATATTGTGGACCAAATGCTGCGACTCAATACCATGTGTAAGGAATATGGACAGCCCTGTCCTTATTCATGAATATGTAAAGTGGTTTAGGTGTGGTGTGGTTTAGATGTACTCATGCAGTGGATATTTTATAGATTGTGATTGATATTTTATAGATTTAGTCTAATAGCAATAACCCATAGCTGACGCAAGTTAATCATATGGACTTATTGATTAGCTTGGAGTCAGGCCGTCTGTTTACCTTGTGTAAAAGACCAAAAGTCTCTCTGCATGGGGGAATAAGCATGGAGCTGTAAAGGAGATGGTGGAGTAGATTGTGACTAGAGTGTTGACTTCGCACCTCTGAGGCGGGATCACTGACTCCATGCCGGCACCTCTGATGCGGGCTCACTGACTCCATGCCGGCACCTCTGAGGCGGGATCACTGACTCCATGCCGGCACCTCTGATGCGGGCTCACTGACTCCATGCCGGCACCTCTGAGGCGGGATCACTGACTCCATGCCGGCACCTCTGAGGCGGGCTCACTGACTCCATGCCGGCACCTCTGAGGCGGGATCACTGACTCCATGCCGGCACCTCTGAGGCGGGATCACTGACTCCATGCCGGCACCTCTGAGGCGGGATCACTGACTCCATGCCGGCACCTCTGAGGCGGGCTCACTGACTCCATGCCGGCACCTCTGAGGCGGGATCACTGACTCCATGCCGGCACCTCTGAGGCGGGATCACTGACTCCATGCCAGCACCTCTGAGGTGGGCTCACTGACTCCATGCCAGCACCTCTGAGGCGGGCTCACTGACTCCATGCCGGCACCTCTGAGGCGGGATCACTGACTCCATGCCGGCACCTCTGAGGCGGTCTCACTGACTCCATGCCAGCACCTCTGAGGCGGGCTCACTGACTCCATGCCAGCAGGGGGTGGACTCTCTTTGAGGAAAGCAATAGGAATATGAAATCTCCCATAACTTTCTTCAGATAAAACATAGAGCCACAGAACCAATTTCCTAGCGTCGGTTATGATGAGGACATCGCGGCGAGTCCAAACATGGCCTGTCTACCTGTCCTCATCATGCCATAAGGGGTATCTCACCTTCGGAGTGTCCGAGGCATATGATGTTTGATATGCCAGGAATCAGAACGGCGAGATATGAATTATGAAGAAGGGCTGGGGCCCGTACCATTGATATGGAGCCTGGGAAAGTATCTTTTTTGATATGTCCAAGTGTGTTCCCTTGAGGGCTGAGGGAGGCAGCTGAAGCTCTGCCCAAAGGGGCGGAGTCAGAGATGTCAGGTGACGCCCTCAGCCCAACCCTTTCAGGTCTTACATAAAAGTGAGACCTAGGGAACATGTAATGGTCACAAAGTTGGGGATCCAATCGAATTGGTTTGTGCACCACTTTCTAAGCCCAAATCCCCTGGGAAGGAAGAACCCATATGACGCATCCTGTGCTAAGTATTAGAACTTTCTTATTTTATCCTTTTTGTTTTCTTTGTTTGCAGTGTCTGTATGTCTTTTTGTAACCATCTTTTTGTAACCAAGTACTGTCCATTTTAATGCATTAAACCTAAAAGTTTGATGGTTTGTCTTGTAGCCTAAACGAACCTAGTTAGCTCCAGGAAGAGTGCATGTGCGGTGTGTGACCGTATAGTGTATGACCGGGGTCTGCTTGCTGGTGGAACTATCTTGGGGTTCCCTGTCTCCCCAGTAACGTAATAGATAGGGTGGTGGCAGCAAAGTTGTGTATGTATGTTGTGTTTGGGTGTCTGGCAGCGGCTGGAAGGTTACGTGTATGACAACAGCCGGTGGGTCCCAACATAGCAAAGTTCTGTGTGCGTGCTTCATGGATGTGTGTCTGGCTGCGGTCAGTGGGTCACGTGTATGACAGCGACTGGTGGGTCCAGATACAGCGAAGTGTCGTGTTTGTGTTGGCCAACGAGCAGGCAGTGTTCGTGGCCAAATGGGTGTCTGGTGTCTGGGTGTGCGGAAGGCGGCAGGTGGCGATTTACGCTCGAGTTACGGCTCGGGAGCAGGGCGTAAAGCGTGAGTGCGTGAGGTGAATCGACCTGTAGGGCTAGAGCAACCCAGGGGAGTCCAGAGCCCCAAGTTCTTGTCCTTCTCCCCCCCCTTTTGGTCCTTGTTTTAGATCCTTTCCGCCTGGTGTGGTTAGGTCTCCCCTCCCCCTTGTCAGGGCCGGCGCAGGTTGGCGCGCGTGGTCGTGACACCATGGTTCAGGAGCTAGCTGTAAGGGTCCAACATCAGGACACTGTGCCCCGACAACGTCACTCAACCTTCCCGGGAATTTTTTGAACTGCAACATCAGCGTAGCCTACTGCGGAGCAGTGCCGCCAGCCGGGGCGCCTCCAGCGGGGGTTACATTAACCATCTTGTTGCTAACCAACGTTACCAAGCATCTGCAACTGATATACATACCGAAAACTACGGAAAGCATTTTGCATATTTCATATAGCAAGGTACTACTACTAACAGCATTATACATAGGTTTGCCTATATATTGCGCTTTATGTCAATATAACAATTTTATATATATTTTACCCCTCAGTGAACCCACGGGTGTTCACTTTTGACGGTCAGCGGCATCTCTTAGTGCAGCGCTATTGAGGGGTTATCTCAACCTCGTTACATCCCCGCTCCTCAGGAGATGAGACCCAGAAGGTAGGCATAGTCATGTCCCTTCTCCAAGGGCCACCACAGGAATGGGCCTTCTCTCTATCATCTGACTCTCCTGACTTACTGACAGTGGACCAGTTTTTTTTTGGCATTGGGGTTGCTGTACAATGACCCTGACAGTGCTGCCAATGCTGAGCATCAGCTGAGGGGGCTGAGGCAGGGCAGACGTCCAGTAGAAGAATACTGTTCAGAGTTTAGACAGCGGAGTGGCCTCTCCACCTGGAATGATTCTGCCCTCCGTTTTCAGTTCCGTGCGGGGCTGAGTGACCGGTTAAAGGACATGTTGGTGGCGTATCCTATTTAACTCCCTTGAGGAAAGTATGACACTGGCCATTCGAGTTGACCGACTGTTGAGGGACACATAATCCTGTCTTCAACTGGGCCAACAGGGAACTGGTAAAATGGGGGCCTAAGTGTGTTCCCCACTGCATTGCTGTATCTCTTGCAGAATGCTCCTCTAAGGGCAAGGAGATTCCGGAATTTTTGTCGGACTATTCTGAGGTGTTCGACGAGAGAGCTGTGGATGGCTTGCCACCCCACAGACCATATGACTGTGCTATAGAATTAGTTCCCGGTGCCAAATATTTAACTTGTCCTGTCCTGAAAGGGAAGCCATGCAGGACTACATAAAAGACAGTCTTACTATTAAAAATCAGTATCTGTTACCCCTGATTCCAGATTTATTTAACCAGATAATAGGAGCTAAATGGTTTTCCAAAGTGGACCTACGGGGGGCATATAACCTTATCAGAATCAGGGAAGGTGACGAGTGGAAGACCGCCTTTAATACCCCAGAGGGCCATTTCGAATACCTCTTCATGCCCTTTGGGTTATGTCATGCCCCGGCGGTCTTCCAACACTTTGTGAATTACATTTTTCGTGAACATTTGGGTCATTTCTGGGTTTTTATTTGGATGACATTTTGAATTTTTTTTTTCCCCGACTGGGCCTCTCAAATTTTGCATGTCCGTACAGTAATGGAGCTTCTGAGGCAAAATAGTCTGTATGCCAAGTTATCGAAATGCCAGTTCGGTGTCCAGAAGGTCTCATTTTTGGGTTACAATATAACCCCTAACAAATTTAGTATGGATCCCCTTAAGGTGGTAGCCATTAAAAACTGGAAGCGACCCAATAACCTGAAGGCCCTGCAGAGGTTTTTGGGTTTTGCCAACTACTATAGGAAGTTCATCAAAAACTTCTCAATTATAGCTAAACCCCTTACGGCTCTGATCAAGAAAAGGGCAGATCTACTGAAGTGGACTACTGAAGCTATTAAGGCATTCGATAAACTTCGGCAATGTTTCTCAGAGGCTTCAGTGCTAACACAGCCAGATTTTGAACGTCCCTTTATTGTGGAGGTGGGGGTGGGAGCAGTGTTGTCTGAGGGATCTAAAACCCTAACCAATCTTCGCCCTATTGCCTACTTTTCAAGGAAGTTCACCCACGCCGAATGTAATTACGATGTCGGCAACAGAGAATTACTGGCTATCAAAATGGCATTCGATGAGTGGAGACACTTCCTTGAGGGTGCCAAACATAAGGTGGTGGTACTTACTGACCATAAAAATCTGGTGTACTTAGACAGTGCCAAACGTCTCACACTAAGTAAGGCCAGATGGGCCTTGTTTTTTTCTAGATTCAACTTTGAAATCACGTATCGGCCTGGTTCCAAGAATGTCAGAGCTGACGCCCTGTCTCGCAGTTTTGACATCGAGAATTCTCCCAGGAACCAGCCCGATGTGATTTTAAAACCCGGTGTTATGGTGTCTGTTCTGCAACCCGACTTACTGACTCAAATTGTGGAGTCTCAGGCCCTGGCCCCCTATAATACTCCAGAATCTCTCGTTTGTGCCTCCAAACCTTCGCCTCCGGGTTTTGGAGGAGATTCATAGTTCGGTGTTGGCTGGTCACCCCGGGGTGGCAGGAACTAAGTATTTGCTCTCACGTCATTACTGGTGGCCAGCTTGGGCCCGGGATGTCAAGTCCTTCGTTGAGGCTTGTGAGACTTGTGCTCGATCAAAGGTTCCTCGTAGGCCACCGGAGGGTCTCTTATGTCCTCTGCCGGTTCCTATGAGACCTTGGACGCACATTTAAATGGATTTTATTACTGATCTGCCGCTGTCTAAGGGTAAGACTGTCATTCGGGTAGTCATGGATAGATTTTCTAAGATGTGCCATCTCATCCCTCTGTGTAGGCTCCCTAACGCCCGCACTCTAGCCCCACTGTTTATTAACCACATTCTGCGCTTGCATGGTGTCCCTGAAAACATTGTCTCCGACAGAGGTGTTCAGTGTGTAGCTAAGTTCTGGAGAGAATTTTGTGGCAGGTTGGGTATCTCTTTATCTTTCTCATCTGCCTTCCATCCACAGACGAATGGGCAGACAGAGGATCAACCAGTCACTAGAACAGTTTCTGAGGTGTTTAGTGGCTGATGCCCAGGACAAATGGAGGGACTTAATTGAACATTGCTCATGACTGTTTAGAGCAGTGCTTCTCAAACTTTTTCTACTGGAGCCTCACCAGACTGACCAATAGGGTGCCTGGGCCTCACTATCTGTGGTGAAAGTGCATTTAAAAGCTGAAAATAATGCTAGGGCTCCTTTCACCTATCTCCCAAGCTCTATACACTAATAAAGTAAGTACAAAATAAATTAATAATGTTACTAAAATGAAGATTTTTGCGAACAGCAAAAGGACTGTGCAGATTATAGTTACTTTTGTGAAAACTGGCTCTCCAGCTGGGCCTCACCGACAACTAGGGGGCGCCTGACAGTTTGAGAAGCACTGGTATAGAGCAAACTCTGCTAGTGAAATAAAGATGTCACCGTTCTTTTGTAATTTTGGTTTTAATCCTAGGTATTCATCCACTCACTCTGCCGAATCTGTGAACCCCTCAGCTGAAGCCATATACTCAGTTTGGGCCCAAGCTCATCAGAACCTGGTTAAAGCCCAAGAGCTATCCCAAAAACATGCTAATAAAAGAGGCGTACCTGGCCATCAATACGTACTAGGTTAGAAGGTCTGGCTCTCTACCAAGAACCTAAGGTTAAGGGAGCAGTCAGGTAAACTGGCACCCAAATATATTGGTCCATATACGATTGTGGAGGTCATTAACCCTGTTACTTACAGATTGAAACTGCCTGCATCTCTCCATATTCAGTGTGTTTCATAAGGCTCTTTTAAAGAGGTATGTTCCTCCGGTGTCTGATGTTTGTCCTGAATCTGACGAACGGGTGCCATAGTCCTGAAACGCGTTATTGTTGGACTGAATAAATCGTGTTTTATGTGAACATCGGTTTCTACTTTGTTGATCAGTGGTGAGCGCAATCTCCAGGTCATTTTTTTCTGTCATTTTTTGGCACCATTTGGTTTTACCTGATTCCACAGGTGCTTGCACAAGGAGCCCGGTTTGGATCGGTTGTGAAGACCGCTGCTCCCCCGATCCCTGGGAGGGTAATGTGGCTCTGTTTCCACAACCCCAAAAGGTGAGCAGTGATTTTTAATAAGTATTAGACCATTATTTCAATCCAGAGGTACTACTCTATGAGTTGCTCTGCCTTTCTTTTTGTTCTTTGTTTCTCCTCCGGTGTCTCCGTCGCCTCCCCCTGCTCAGCTCATCATCCAGGGTGAATTGGAGTATGAGGTGGAGAAGATTCTGAAATCTCGTTGGGTACAGGGCTCCTTGCAGTATCTTGTCCACTGGAAGGGCTTTGGGCCAGAAGAACGTACGTGGGTTTCTGCCAGGGACATGCACGCTCCTCGCCTGGTACGGCGATACCATGTACTGAATCCTTCTAGGCCTGGTCCGATGAATAAGGGTCCTGAGGCCGCTCGTAAGAGGGGGGGTACTGTTAGGAATGTGACTTGGCGCTCCTCGGTCCGTGCCGGGCGGCCGAGAAAGCGCTGAGTTTCTATCTGTGTTTGCACTGAATGAACTGTGTGTTTTACTTTTCAGCCACACCCGCCTTGCCTGTCAGACTTCTGGCAGTGCAGGGGTTACTGCACTGCTCGGTCTGTTCAGCTGAGCTTGGTGCTGTGATCAGGGCGGCTCCAATCAGCTGCCGGACCTGGTCTCTTATCCTGGATAAAAAGCAGCCAGCTCCTCACTTCCTTGCTGGCTATTGGTTGTTACTAGTCCCAGCTCCCTGCTTCTTTCCCAGCATTCCCTGTCCCTTATAACCTTGCTATTGCTCTGCCAGGGTTCTAACCTCTTGCTTGACATCTGACTATCCGCCCTCTTTCTGATTTTGTACTGCGTTGTCCGTTTGGTTCTGATTTGGCCAGCTGACTATCCTCCATTGTGTTTTGTTTGTCTGTCTACATTTTGTGTGTTCACCTACTCAGTGTAGGGACCGACTCCGTGGTTGTCCGAGACCGTTTAGGGTCGTCCGTGGCAAGTAGGCAGGGACATTGGTTGGGGCAAGATTCAGGGTTCACTGTGTTGTCCTTGTCTCTCTAGCCTGACACCCTGTTTTAAGAACATTGCTAGTCTGTCTGAATCAACAGGGGGGGTCCCCAGACTCAATCATGTACGAGAAAAGCACAATGGTGACAACAAAACCCATGGATTCTTTGCCCTACAAAGCGTTAATCCCCCACCCAATGGTGGAGACAGGTGCTGCGGCCCAGGACGCTGAGGTGGGCTCTGGTGTTTTGTACTGGGACACTGGGGCACTTGTCACGTGGGTCAGGAGTGGTCTTAACAACCCCTGGACACATGAAAAGGGGGTAGCACAAGGTGTGGGACCCCTGCTGTGGCTTTAGCACTACATCACAAGGCAAAGTCTCTCACAAGAAAATCTGCCTGGGCTGCATCTGTCTCCCTTCCACCAGGAACTAACTGGGCTTCTATATCGCTGACTGGGTCCTCCTATTGGTGTGACTGTGTAAGAAAGAGGAGGAGGAGACAGGGCCATCTTAACAGCATCATGGGCCCCTGGGCAGAGGTGCGAATTGCCCCCCCCCCCAACCGCCGCCATCAAATCCCCCACATCTTTGCATATAGTGCCCCCCATAGTAGCCAATTCCCCCATATAGTGCCCCCCATAGTAGCCAGTGCCCCCCATAGTAGCCAGTGCCCCCCATAGTAGCCAGCACCCCTATAGTAGCCAGTGCTCCCCATAGTAGCCAGTGCCCCCCATAGTAGCCAGTGCCCCCATAGTAGCCAGTGCCCCCCATAGTAGCCAGTGCCCCCATAGTAGCCAGTGCCCCCATAGTAGCCAGCACCCCTATAGTAGCCAGTGCTTCCCATAGTAGCCAGTGCCCCCATAGTAGCCAGTGCCCCCATAGTAGCCAGTGCCCCCATAGTAGCCAGTGCCCCCATAGTAGCCAGCACCCCTATAGTAGCCAGTGCCCCCATAGTAGCCAGTGCCCCCATAGTAGCCAGCACCCCTATAGTAGCCAGTGCCCCCATAGTAGCCAGCACCCCTATAGTAGCCAGTGCTTCCCATAGTAGCCAGTGCCCCCATAGTAGCCAGTGCCCCCCATAGTAGCCAGTGCCCCCATAGAAGCCAGTGCCCCCATAGTAGCCAGTGCCCCCCATAGTAGCCAGCACCCCTATAGTAGCCAGTGCCCCCATAGTAGCCAGTCCCCCCCATAGTAGCCAGTGCCCCCATAGTAGCCAGTGCCCACCATAGTAGCCAGTCCCCCCCCCCATAGTAGCCAGTGCCCCCCATAGTAGCCAGCCCCCCCCATAGTAGCCAGTGCCCCCCATAGTAGCCAGCCCCCCCCCATAGTAGCCAGTGCCCCCATAGTAGCCAGTGCCCCCATAGTAGCCAGTCCCCCCCCATAGTAGCCAGTCCCCCCCCATAGTAGCCAGTGCCCCCATAGTAGCCAGTGCCCCCCATAGTAGCCAGTCCCCCCCCCCCATAGTAGCCAGTGCCCCCATAGTAGCCAGTGCCCCCCATAGTAGCCAGTGCCCCCCATAGTAGCCAGTCCCCCCCATAGTAGCCAGTGCCCCCATAGTAGCCAGTGCCCCCCATAGTAGCCAGCTCCCCCCCCATAGTAGCCAGTGCCCCCATAGTAGCCAGTGCCCCCCATAGTAGCCAGTGACCCCCAAAACAACAAACCAGTTACTCACCTGTTCGGCGGCCCCAGCAGCTCCTCTCCCGTCATCCTCCGGGCACAGGCAGCGGGGTACAGAGAGACTGCCTGTGCCGGAAGTGTCCGACTGCATGACACATCCAGGACACATAATATTTAGAAAATCTAGCTTCTAGCTTCTATATTTACAGTTCAACATCCAGGACACAGGCAGCGTCTCTGTACCCCGCTGCCTGTGCCCGGAGGATGACGGGAGCGCACTGACGGAGATATCAGCTGCTGGGGCCGCCGGACGGGTGAGTTCCTGGACTGCCCGCCCCTCCGCCCGCCCCTTCTATCGCTCAGAAGCCCAGGAAAGTGCTGCTCATTGCACTTTCCTGGGCTTCTGATCAGCTCAGCTGAGAAGCGATAGAAGGGGCGGGCGGAGGGGGTGGCTCAGGGCCGCTCACTATGCATATGAATAGTGAGCGGCAATACAGGGGGCGGGCGGGACGGCTTCCTTGCGGTGCTCAGCCCTGCTTGGGAGCCGTCTTTATAGGACACACAGTTTTATAAGTGCGTCTTATAAAGCTAAAAATACAGGTGACAGAGGGCCCCCGGGCAGCCGCCTACCCTGCCCAATGGGTAAGACGGCCCTGGGAGGAGAAAGAGGTGGAGGAGGAGGAAGAGGAGAAGAAGGAAGAGGAAGAAGTGTAGTTGGTGAAACGCTGTGTGCGGCACCTGCACCTGTGATTGGTCAAAGCAGAAGCCAAACAGTGCAAGAGTTAACCCTTTGTCCTTCAACTGTGCTCATACACCAACAGAGGGTTTAGGGGAGAGTGAGACACCTAGTGGTGAAAGTACAAGCTGCAACATCATCCCCTTCTGTTTTGTTACAGTGGTGACACAAGACCAGGACACTACACAGGCATCAACTAAAAAAGAATGTGTGTAGCGGAGGTGAATGGCACTTTGCCACTAGGGCTCAATGAGTGGAACGACTACTGGAGTGAGTGCTGGACTCTTCTCTCTGAACACAAGTATATGTCTATCACCTTCATCTTGGCACCCCATGCAGTGCCAGTATTCAGACTTGATCATCTACAGCTGGACAGCGGTATCTTTCAGCACACACTCGTTGAAGAGCTCAGACAAGAGGGGAACCAAGATGGTCTTATAGGTTTTATACCACTCAGATGTTACTCCATCTGGACCTGGTGATTTCCCCACGACAAGCCCAACTTTATCTTCCTAATATCTTCTGCCAAAACATCAAGAGAGGGGTCTACCCCCGGCTCAGGAATGGTTTCAGCCAGGAAACCAGACACATCCTGACCTAGAGACGAGCTTCCTCCTCCCCGATACCTATTCAGGGACCTGAGGCTAGAGAGTTGGTGGGAGAACCTCGCAACTCGCTTCTTGAATATCTCCCACACCTCCAGCTTACTACTACATAGGCCCAGTAGAGGTACCTAGGCAGTCCAGATATGACCTTACTACTCACTGACATCTTACACTTTCTGTAGGGGTCGGACAAGTCGTACCTGTCCACTCCTTAGTAACTCGCTCTCCCCACATCTCCCCCGTTGACTCCTTAGGGCCTCACTCTCCCCACATCTCCCCCGGGGACTCCTTAGGGCCTCGCTCTCCCCACATCTCCTCGGTGACTCCTTAGGGCCTCACTCTCCCCACATCTCCCCCGGTGACTCCTTAGGGCCTCACTCTCCCCACATCTCCCCCGGTGACTCCTTAGGCCCTCGCTCTCCCCACATCTCCCCGGTGACTCCTTAGGGCCTCGCTCTCCCCACACGTCCCCCCGGTGACTCCTTAGGGCCTCGCTCTCCCCACATCTCCCCCGTTGACTCCTTAGGGCCTCACTCTCCCCACATCTCCCCCGGTGACTCCTTAGGGCCTCACTCTCCCCACATCTCCCCCGGGGACTCCTTAGGGCCTCGCTCTCCCCACATCTCCTCGGTGACTCCTTAGGGCCTCGCTCTCCCCACATCTCCTCGGTGACTCCTTAGGGCCTCGCTCTCCCCACATCTCCCCCGGTGACTCCTTAGGCCCTCGCTCTCCCCACATCTCTCGGTGACTCCTTAGGGCCTCGCTCTCCCCACATCTCCCCCGGTGACTCCTTAGGGCCTCGCTCTCCCCACATCTCCCCGGTGACTCCTTAGGGCCTCGCTCTCCCCACATCTCCTCGGTGACTCCTTAGGGCCTCGCTCTCCCCACATCTCCCCCGGTGACTCCTTAGGGCCTCGCTCTCCCCACACGTCCCCCAGTGACTCCTTAGGGCCTCGCTCTCCCCACATCTCCCCCGGTGACTTCTTAGGGCCTCGCTCTACCCCGGTGAGTCCTTAGGGCCTCGCTCTCCCCTGGTGACTCCTTAGGGCCTCGCTCTCCCCCGGTGACTCCTTAGGGCCTCGCTCTCCCCACATCTCCCCCTGTGACTCCTTAGGGCCTCGCTCTCCCCACATCTCCCCCGGTGACTCCTTAGGGCCTCGCTCTCCCCACATCTCCCCGGTGACTCCTTAGGGCCTCGCTCTCCCCACATCTCCCCCGGTGACTCCTTAGGGCCTCGCTCTCCCCTGGTGACTCCTTAGGGCCTCGCTCTCCCCCGGTGAGTCCTTAGGGCCTCGCTCTCCCCTGGTGACTCCTTAGGGCCTCGCTCTCCCCACATCTCCCCAGTGACTCCTTAGGGACACGCTCTCCCCACATCTCCCCTGGTGACTCCTTAGGGCCTCGCTCTCCCCACATCTCCCCCGGTGACTCCTTAGGGCCTTGCTCTCCGCACATCTCCCTGGTGACTCCTTAGGGCCTAGCTCTCCCCACATCTCCCCCGGTGACTCCTTAGGGCCTTGCTCTCCGCACATCTCCTTGGTGACTCCTTAGGGCCTCGCTCTCCCCCGGTGACTCCTTAGGGCCTCGCTCTCCCCACATCTCCTCGGTGACTCCTTAGGGCCTCGCTCTCCCCCGGTGACTCCTTAGGGCCTCGCTCTCCCCACATCTCCTCGGTGACTCCTTAGGGCCTCGCTCTCCCCACATCTCCTCGGTGACTCCTTAGGGCCTCGCTCTCCACACATCTCCCCCGGTGACTCCTTAGGGCCTCGCTCTCCCCACATCTCCCCGGTGACTCCTTAGGGCCTCGCTCTCCCCACATCTCCCCGGTGACTCCTTAGGGCCTCGCTCTCCCCACATCTCCCCCGGTGACTCCTCAGGGCCTCGCTCTCCCCACATCTCCCCTGGTGACTCCTTAGGGCCTCGCTCTCCCCCGGTGACTCCTTAGAGCCTCGCTCTCCCCCGGTGACTCCTTAAGGCCTCGCTCTCCCCACATCTCCTCGGTGACTCCTTAGGGCCTCGCTCTCCCCACATCTCCCCTGGTGACTCCTTAGGGCCTCGCTCTCCCCACATCTCCCCCGGTGACTCCTTAGGGCCTCGTTCTCCCCACATCTCCCCGGGGACTCCTTAGGACCTCGCTCTCCCCCGGTGACTCCTTAGGGCCTCGCTCTCCCCACATCTCCCCGGGGACTCCTTAGGACCTCGCTCTCCCCCGGGGACTCCTTAGGGCCTCACTCTCCCCCCAGGGACTCCTTAGGGCCTCACTCTCCCCCCGGGGACTCCTTAGGGCTTCGCTCTCCGCACATCTCCCCCGGGGACTCCTTAGGGCCTCGCTCTCGCCCGGGGACTCCTTAGGGCCTCACTCTCCCAACGGGGACTCCTTAGGGCCTAGCTCTCCCCACATCTCCCCCGGTGACTCCTTAGGGCCTCGCTCTCAACACATCTCCCCCTGTGACTCCTTAGGGCCTCGCTCTCCCCCGGGGACTCCTTAGGGCCTCACTCTCCCCCCTGTGACTCCTTAGGGCCTCGCTCTCCCCCAGGGACTCCTTAGGGCCTCACTCTCCCCCCGGGGACTCCTTAGGGCCTCACTCTCCCCCGGGGACTCCTTAGGGCCTCACTCTCCCCCGGTGAGTCCTTAGGGCCTCGCTCTCCCCACATCTCCCCCTGTGACTCCTTAGAGCCTCGCTCTCCCCACATCTCCCCCTGTGACTCCTTAGGGCCTCGCTCTCCCCACATCTCCCCCTGTGACTCCTTAGGGCCTCGCTCTCCACACATCTCCCCCGGTGACTCCTTAGGGCCTCGCTCTCCACACATCTCCCCCGGTGACTCCTTAGGGCCTCGCTCTCCCCACATCTCCCCCTGTGACTCCTTAGAGCCTCGCTCTCCCCACATCTCCCCCTGTGACTCCTTAGAGCCTCGCTCTCCCCACATCTCCCCCTGTGACTCCTTAGGGCCTCGCTCTCCCCACATCTCCCCGGTGACTCCTGTCCTGGTTCAGGAGGTGGAGGCCCGGGAATCCCAGGTATAATTTCTGGAAGCATCTTTTAGGAGCTGCCACACTCCCGCGGGAAGACAGGTGGAAAATCAGTCTCTCTATGAAGCTCAGGAGCACAAACACACTGAGGGTGACCACACCAGCCTATCCTCCAGAGCAGCACTCACTATTCTGCTGTTACATCATGTCTCATCCTCCAGAGCAGCAGTCACTATTCTGCTGTTACATCATGTCTCATCCTCCAGAGCTGCACTCACTATTCTGCTGTTACATCATGTCTCATCCTCCAGAGCTGCACTCACTATTCTGCTGTTACATCATGTCTCATCCTCCAGAGCTGCACTCACTATTCTGCTGTTACATCATGTCTCATCCTCCAGAGCTGCACTCACTATTCTGCTGTTACATCATGTCTCATCCTCCAGAGCAGCAGTCACTATTCTGCTGTTACATCATGTCTCATCCTCCAGAGCTGCACTCACTATTCTGCTGTTACATCATGTCTCATCCTCCAGAGCAGCAGTCACTATTCTGCTGTTACATCATGTCTCATCCTCCAGAGCAGCAGTCACTATTCTGCTGTTACATCATGTCTTATCCTCCAGAGCTGCACTCACTATTCTGCTGTTACATCATGTCTCATCCTCCAGAGCTGCACTCACTATTCTGCTGTTACACCATGTCTCATCCTCCAGAGCTGCACTCACTATTCTGCTGTTACACCATGTCTCATCCTCCAGAGCTGCACTCACTATTCTGCTGTTACACCATGTCTCATCCTCCAGAGCTGCACTCACTATTCTGCTGTTACACCATGTCTCATCCTCCAGAGCTGCACTCACTATTCTGCTGTTACATCATGTCTCATCCTCCAGAGCTGCACTCACTATTCTGCTATTACATCACGTCTTATCCTCCAGAGCTGCACTCACTATTCTGCTATTACATCACGTCTTATCCTCCAGAGCTGCACTCACTATTCTGCTGTTACATCACGTCTTATCCTCCAGAGCTGCACTCACTATTCTGCTGTTACACCATGTCTCATCCTCCAGAGCTGCACTCACTATTCTGCTGTTACACCATGTGTCATCCTCCAGAGATGCACTCACTATTCTGCTGTTACATTACGTCTCATCCTCCAGAGCTGCACTCACTATTCTGCTGTTACACCATATCTCATCCTCCAGAGATGCACTCACTATTCTGCTGTTACATCATGTCTCATCCTCCAGAGCTGCACTCACTATTCTGCTGTTACACCATGTCTCATCCTCCAGAGCTGCACTCACTATTCTGCTGTTACACCATGTGTCATCCTACAAAGCTGCACTCACTATTCTGCTGTTACACCATGTCTCATCCTCCAGAGCTGCACTCACTATTCTGCTGTTACACCATGTCTCATTCTCCGGAGCTGCACTCACTATTCTGCTGTTACATTACGTCTCATCCTCCAGAGCTGCACTCACTATTCTGCTGTTACATCATGTCTCATCCTCCAGAGCAGCACTCACTATTCTGCTGTTACATCATGTCTCATCCTCCAGAGCAGCAGTCACTATTCTGCTGTTACATCATGTCTCATCCTCCAGAGCTGCACTCACTATTCTGCTGTTACACCATGTCTCATCCTCCAGAGATGCACTCACTATTCTGCTGTTACACCATGTGTCATCCTCCAGAGCTGCACTCACTATTCTGCTGTTACATCATGTCTCATCCTCTAGAGCTGCACTCACTATTCTGCTGTTACATCATGTCTCATCCTCCAGAGCTGCACTCACTATTCTGCTGTTACATCATGTCTCATCCTCCAGAGCTGCACTCACTATTCTGCTGTTACACCATGTGTCATCCTCCAGAGCTGCACTCACTATTCTGCTGTTACACCATGTCTCATCCTCCAGAGCTGCACTCACTATTCTGCTGTTACACCATGTCTCATCCTCCAGAGATGCACTCACTATTCTGCTGTTACATCATGTCTCATCCTCCAGAGCTGCACTCACTATTCTGCTGTTACACCATGTCTCATCCTCCAGAGATGCACTCACTATTCTGCTGTTACATCATGTCTCATCCTCCAGAGCTGCACTCACTATTCTGCTGTTACACCATGTGTCATCCTCCACAGCAGACAGGTGGGGAGGATGTGACAGAAGCATCACTCATCTCATCATCCATCACACTGATGACTCTGCTCACCTGATGGTCTCCTGCCCCCTGTGTGCAGTCGGGTCATGTGACTGGGAAGCGGTGGCAGCCGGGTCCTGGGCGACCACTGTGGTGACTCCATTATATCAACAGGAAGAAAAGCATCCTGGGAAGAGAATAGAAACATGAGGGGCCCCTATAGAGAGGACATCAGTAATACAGTGTATATACATGAGGGGCCCCTATAGAGAGGACATCAGTAATACAGTGTATATACATGAGGGGCCCCTATAGAGAGGACATCAGTAATACAGTGTATATACATGAGGGGCCCCTATAGAGAGGACATCAGTAATGCTGTATATACATGAGGGGCCCCTATAGAGAGGACATCAGTAATGCTGTATATACATGAGGGGCCCCTATAGAGAGGACATCAGTAATGCTGTATATACATGAGGGGCCCCTATAGAGAGGACATCAGCAATGCTGTATATACATGAGGGGCCCCTATAGAGAGGACATCAGTAATACAGTGTATATACATGAGGGGCCCCTATAGAGAGGACATCAGTAATACAGTATATATACATGAGGGGCCCCTATAGAGAGGACATCAGTAATGCTGTATATACATGAGGGGCCCCTATAAAGAGGACATCAGTAATACAGTGTATATACATGAGGGGCCCCTATAGAGAGGACATCAGTAATGCTGTATATACATGAGGGGCCCCTATAGAGAGGACATCAGTAATGCTGTATATACATGAGGGGCCCCTATAGAGAGGACATCAGCAATGCTGTATATACATGAGGGGCCCCTATAGAGAGGACATCAGCAATGCTGTATATACATGAGGGGCCCCTATAGAGAGGACATCAGTAATGCTGTATATACATGAGGGGCCCCTATAGAGAGGACATCAGCAATGCTGTATATACATGAGGGGCCCCTATAGAGAGGACATCAGTAATGCTGTATATACATGAGGGGCCCCTATAGAGAGGACATCAGCAATGCTGTATATACATGAGGGGCCCCTATAGAGAGGACATCAGCAATGCTGTATATACATGAGGGGTCCCTATAGAGAGGACATCAGCAATGCTGTATATACATGAGGGGCCCCTATAGAGAGGACATCAGTAATGCTGTATATACATGAGGGGCCCCTATAGAGAGGACATCAGCAATGCTGTATATACATGAGGGGCCCCTATAGAGAGGACATCAGCAATGCTGTATATACATGAGGGGCCCCTATAGAGAGGACATCAGTAATGCTGTATATACATGAGGGGCCCCTATAGAGAGGACATCAGCAATGCTGTATATACATGAGGGGCCCCTATAGAGAGGACATCAGCAATGCTGTATATACATGAGGGGCCCCTATAGAGAGGACATCAGTATACAGCAGTGATGGGGTCCCCCCTGTATACAGCAGTGATGGGGATCCCCCCTGTATACAGCAGTGATGGGGGTCCTGTATACAGCAGTGATGGGGGTCCCCTGTATACAGCAGTGATGGGGGTCCTGTATACAGCAGTGTTGGGGGTCCCCCTGCATACAGCAGTGATGGGGGTCCCCTGTATACAGCAGTGATGGGGGTCCTGTATACAGCAGTGATGGGGGTCCCCCCTGTATACAGCAGTGAGGGGGGTCCCCCTGTATACAGCAGTGATGGGGGTCCCCCTGTATACAGCAGTGATGGGGGTCCCCCCTGTATACAGCAGTGATGGGGGTCCTCCCTGTATACAGCAGTGATAGGGGTCCTGTATACAGCAGTGATGGGGGTCCTGTATACAGCAGTGATAGTGGTCCTGTATACAGCAGTGATGGGGGTCCCCCCTGTATACAGCAGTGATGGGGGTCCCCCCTGTATATAGCAGTGATGGGGGTCCTGTATACAGCAGTGATGGGGGTCCCCCCTGTATACAGCAGTGTTGGGGGTCCCCCTGTATACAGCAGTGATGGGTCCCCTGTATACAGCAGTGATGGGGGTCCTGTATACAGCAGTGTTGGGGGTCCTGTATACAGCAGTGATGGGGGTCCCCCCTGTATACAGCAGTGATGGGGGTCCCCCCTGTATACAGCAGTAATGGGGCCCCCCTGTATACAGCAGTGATGGGGGTCCCCCCTGTATACAGCAGTGATGGGGGTCCTGTATACAGCAGTGTTGGGGTCCCCCCTGTATACAGCAGTGATGGGGGTCCTGTATACAGCAGTGATGGGGGTCCTGTATACAGCAGTGTTGGGGGTCCTGTATACAGCAGTGATGGGGGTCCCCCCTGTATACAGCAGTGATGGGGGTCCTGTATACAGCAGTGTTGGGGGTCCTGTATACAGCAGTGATGGGGGTCCTGTATACAGCAGTGATGGGGGTCCCCCCTGTATACAGCAGTGATGGGGGTCCCCCCTGTATACAGCAGTGATGGGGGTCCCCCCTGTATACAGCAGTGATGGGGGTCCCCCTGTATACAGCAGTGTTGGGGGTCCCCTGTATACAGCAGTGATGGGGGTCCCCCCTGTATACAGCAGTGATGGGGGTCCTGTATACAGCAGTGATGGGGGTCCTGTATACAGCAGTGATGGGGGTCCCCCCTGTATACAGCAGTGATGGGGGTCCCCCCTGTATATAGCAGTGATGGGGGTCCTGTATACAGCAGTGATGGGGGTCCCCCCTGTATACAGCAGTGTTGGGGGTCCCCCTGTATACAGCAGTGATGGGTCCCCTGTATACAGCAGTGTTGGGGGTCCTGTATACAGCAGTGTTGGGGGTCCTGTATACAGCAGTGTTGGGGGTCCTGTATACAGCAGTGATGGGGGTCCCCCCTGTATACAGCAGTGATGGGTCCCCTGTATACAGCAGTGATGGGGGTCCTGTATACAGCAGTGTTGGGGGTCCTGTATACAGCAGTGATGGGGGTCCCCCCTGTATACAGCAGTGATGGGGGTCCCCCCTGTATACAGCAGTAATGGGGGCCCCCCTGTATACAGCAGTGATGGGGGTCCCCCCTGTATACAGCAGTGTTGGGGTCCCCCCTGTATACAGCAGTGATGGGGGTCCTGTATACAGCAGTGATGGGGGTCCTGTATACAGCAGTGTTGGGGGTCCTGTATACAGCAGTGATGGGGGTCCCCCCTGTATACAGCAGTGATGGGGGTCCTGTATACAGCAGTGTTGGGGGTCCTGTATACAGCAGTGATGGGGGTCCTGTATAAAGCAGTGATGGGGGTCCCCCCTGTATACAGCAGTGATGGGGGTCCCCCCTGTATACAGCAGTGATGGGGGTCCCCCTGTATACAGCAGTGTTGGGGGTCCCCTGTATACAGCAGTGATGGGGGTCCCCCCTGTATACAGCAGTGATGGGGGTCCTGTATACAGCAGTGATGGGGGTCCTGTATACAGCAGTGATGGGGGTCCTGTATACAGCAGTGTTGGGGGTCCTGTATACAGCAGTGATGGGGGTCCTGTATACAGCAGTGATGGGGGTCCCCCCTGTATACAGCAGTGATGGGGGTCCCCCCTGTATACAGCAGTGATGGGGGTCCCCCTGTATACAGCAGTGATGGGGGTCCCCCCTGTATACAGCAGTGATGGGGGTCCTGTATACAGCAGTGATGGGGGGTCCCCCTGTATACAGCAGTGATGGGGGTCCCCCCTGTATACAGCAGTGATGGGGGTCCTGTATACAGCAGTGATGGGGGTCCCCCTGTATACAGCAGTGATGGGGGTCCCCCCTGTATACAGCAGTGATGGGGGTCCCCCCTGTATACAGCAGTGTTGGGGGCCCCCCTGTATACAGCAGTGATGGGGGTCCTGTATACAGCAGTGTTGGGGTCCCCCCTATATACAGCAGTGTTGGGGGTCCCCCCTGTATACAGCAGTGATGGGGGTCCCCCTGTATACAGCAGTGATGGGTCCCCTGTATACAGCAGTGATGGGGGTCCCCCCTGTATACAGCAGTGTTGGGGGTCCTGTATACAGCAGTGTTGGGGGTCCTGTATACAGCAGTGTTGGGGGTCCTGTATACAGCAGTGATGGGGGTCCCCCCTGTATACAGCAGTGATGGGGTCCCCCTGTATACAGCAGTGATGGGGGTCCCCTGTATACAGCAGTGATGGGGGTCCCCCTGTATACAGCAGTGATGGGGGTCCTGTATACAGCAGTGTTGGGGGTCCCCCCTGTATACAGCAGTGTTGGGGGTCCTGTATACAGCAGTGATGGGGGTCCCCCTGTATACAGCAGTGATGGGGGTCCCCCTGTATACAGCAGTGATGGGGGTCCTCCCTGTATACAGCAGTGATGGGGGTCCTGTATACAGCAGTGATGGGGGTCCCCCTGTATACAGCAGTGATGGGGGTCCTGTATACAGCAGTGATGGGGGTCCCCCTGTATACAGCAGTGATGGGGGTCCTGTATACAGCAGTGATGGGGGTCCCCCCTGTATACAGCAGTGATGGGGGTCCTGTATACAGCAGTGATGGGGGTCCTGTATACAGCAGTGTTGGGGGTCCTGTATACAGCAGTGATGGGGGTCCCCCCTGTATACAGCAGTGATGGGGGTCCTGTATACAGCAGTGATGGGGGTCCTGTATACAGCAGTGATGGGGGTCCTGTATACAGCAGTGATGGGGGTCCTGTATACAGCAGTGATGGGGGTCCTGTATACAGCAGTGATGGGGGTCCTGTATACAGCAGTGATGGGGGTCCTGTATACAGCAGTGATGGGGGTCCTGTATACAGCAGTGATGGGGGTCCTGTATACAGCAGTGTTGGGGTCCCCCTGTATACAGCAGTGATGGGGGTCCTGTATACAGCAGTGATGGGGGTCCTGTATACAGCAGTGATGGGGGTCCCCCCTGTATACAGCAGTGATGGGGTCCCCCCTGTATACAGCAGTGATGGGGGTCCTGTATACAGCAGTGATGGGGGTCCCCCCTGTATACAGCAGTGATGGGGTCCCACTCTATACAGCAGTGATGGGGGTCCCCCCTGTATACAGCAGTGATGGGGGTCCTGTATACAGCAGTAATGGGGGTCCCCTGTATACAGCAGTGATGGGGTCCCCCTGTATACAGCAGTGATGGGGGTCCTGTATACAGCAGTGTTGGGGGTCCCCCTGTATACAGCAGTGTTGGGGTCCCCCTGTATACAGCAGTGTTGGGGTCCTGTATACAGCAGTGTTGGGGGTCCCCCTGTATACAGCAGTGTTGGGGTCCCCCTGTATACAGCAGTGTTGGGGGTCCCCCTGTATACAGCAGTGTTGGGGTCCCCCTGTATACAGCAGTGTTGGGGTCCCCCTGTATACAGCAGTGATGGGGGTCCCCTGTATACAGCAGTGATGGGGGTCCTGTATACAGCAGTGATGGGGGTCCTGTATACAGCAGTGTTGGGGTCCCCCTGTATACAGCAGTGTTGGGGTCCCCCTGTATACAGCAGTGTTGGGGTCCCCCTGTATACAGCAGTGTTGGGGTCCTGTATACAGCAGTGTTGGGGTCCCCCTGTATACAGCAGTGTTGGGGGTCCTGTATACAGCAGTGTTGGGGTCCCCTGTATACAGCAGTGTTGGGGTCCCCCCCTGTATCTCACTCACCGTTCCTTCCTGCAGTTCGGTCGTCTCGGTAACTATGGACTCCACTGAGTAGTCAGGGGGAGGGGTTATATATAGACACGCCTCCTCCCCTCCCCGAACAGTAACAATGCTGGGATCACATGACAGGCTGAGATACACAGGAGGCAGAAAGTACTCGTTATGTATATATATATCCTGCAGTGTATATACAGCATGTGGTGGGGTATATACTACTCATTACTATATATATATATATCCTGCAGGGTATATACAGCATGTGGTGGGGTATATACTACTCATTACTATATATATATATCCTGCAGGGTATATACAGCATGTGGTGGGGTATATACTACTCATTACTATATATATATATCCTGCAGGGTATATACAGCATGTGGTGGGGTATATACTACTCATTACTATATATATATATATCCTGCAGTGTATATACAGCATGTGGTGGGGTATATACTACTCATTACTATATATATATATATCCTGCAGTGTATATACAGCATGTGGTGGGGTATATACTACTCATTACTATATATATATATATCCTGCAGGGTATATACAGCATGTGGTGGGGTATATACTACTCATTACTATATATATATCCTGCAGGGTATATACAGCATGTGGTGGGGTATATACTACTCATTACTATATATATATATCCTGCAGGGTATATACAGCATGTGGTGGGGTATATACTACTCATTACTATATATATATATCCTGCAGTGTATATACAGCATGTGGTGGGGTATATACTACTCATTATGTATATATATATATCCTGCAGGGTATATACAGCATGTGGTGGGGTATATACTACTCATTACTATATATATATATATATATCCTGCAGTGTATATACAGCATGTGGTGGGGTATATACTACTCATTACTATATATATCTATCCTGCAGGGTATATACAGCATGTGGTGGGGTATATACTACTCATTACTATATATATCTATCCTGCAGTGTATATACAGCATGTGGTGGAGTATATACTACTCATTACTATATATATATCCTGCAGTGTATATACAGCATGTGGTGGGGTATATACTACTCATTACTATATATATATATCCTGCAGGGTATATACAGCATGTGGTGGGGTATATACTACTCATTACTATATATATATATATCCTGCAGGGTATATACAGCATGTGGTGGGGTATATACTACTCATTACTATATATATCTATCCTGCAGAGTATATACAGCATGTGGTGGGGTATATACTACTCATTATGTATATATATATATATATATATATATATATCCTGCAGGGTATATACAGCATGTGGTGGGGTATATACTACTCATTATGTATATATATATATATATATATCCTGCAGGGTATATACAGCATGTGATGGGGTATATACTACTCATTACTATATATATATATATATCCTGCAGGGTATATACAGCATGTGGTGGGGTATATACTACTCATTACTATATATATCTATCCTGCAGGGTATATACAGCATGTGGTGGGGTATATACTACTCATTACTATATATATATATCCTGCAGGGTATATACAGCATGTGGTGGGGTATATACTACTCATTACTATATATATCTATCCTGCAGGGTATATACAGCATGTGGTGGGGTATATACTACTCATTACTATATATATATATATATATATATATATATATATATATATATATATATATATATCCTGCAGGGTATATACAGCATGTTGTGGGGTATATACTACTCATTACTATATATATATATATATATATATATATATATATATATATATATATATATCCTGCAGGGTATATACAGCATGTGGTGGGGTATATACTACTCATTACTATATATATATATATATATATATATATCCTGCAGGGTATATACAGCATGTGGTGGGGTATATACTACTCATTACTATATATATATATATATATATATATATATATATATATCCTGCAGGGTATATACAGCATGTGGTGGGGTATATACACTGCAGGATATATATATATATATATATATATATATATATATATATATATATATATATATATATAGTAATGAGTAGTATATACCCCACCACATGCTGTATATACACTGCAGGATATATATATATATATATATATATATATATATATATATAGTAATGAGTAGTATATACCCCACCACATGCTGTATATACACTGCAGGATATATATATAGTAATGAGTAGTATATACTCCACCACATGCTGTATATACACTGCAGGATATATATATATATATATATATATATATATATATATATATATATATATATAGTAATGAGTTGTATATACCCCACCACATGCTGTATATACACTGCAGGATATATATATATATATATACATAATGAGTAGTATATACCCCACCACATGCTGTATATACCCTGCAGGATATATATACATAATGAGTAGTATATACCCCACCACATGCTGTATATACACTGCAGGATATATATATATATATACATAATGAGTAGTATATACCCCACCACATGCTGTATATACCCTGCAGGATATATATACATAATGAGTAGTATATACCCCACCACATGCTGTATATACACTGCAGGATATATATATATATATATATATATATATATATATATATATATATATATATATATAGTAATGAGTAGTATATACCCCACCACATGCTGTATATACCCTGCAGGATATATATATATATAGTAATGAGTAGTATATACCCCACCACATGCTGTATATACACTGCAGGATATATATATATATATATATATACATAATGAGTAGTATATACCCCACCACATGCTGTATATACCCTGCAGGATATATATACATAATGAGTAGTATATACCCCACCACATGCTGTATATACACTGCAGGATATATATACATAATGAGTAGTATATACCCCACCACATGCTGTATATACACTGCAGGATATATATATATATATATATATATATATATATATATATATATATATATATATAGTAATGAGTAGTATATACCCCACCACATGCTGTATATATCCTGCAGGATATATATATATAGTAATGAGTAGTATATACCCCACCACATGCTGTATGTACCCTGCAGGATATATATATATATAGTAATGAGTAGTATATACCCCACCACATGCTGTATATACACTGCAGGATAGATACATAGTAATATGTATTGTGGGAGGATTGGCTCAGTAGAGTGCAGGATTGCAGTGTGAATCAGGCTCAAACAAATGAAGTCGCGCTCCCGGCTTTGCTGCGTCTATTATCCAATACAAGAAAGCAAATAAGCAGCCTTGTCTTTAGGCAGAACACAGACTAACCCCTACTCGTCCAGCACTGACTGACAGCAGCCGGCCCTGTCTATACGCTACCACTAGCTGCAGTCGCCCGAACATAACATATTATATACAGTCCAGTATTTACCTTGGTCAGGTATACGGCTTCTCCTTAGGCTGCCGCCCTCCAGCACACTCAGCTGCCCCCGGCCTCACTCTGTCCATGGCTCTGCAAAGCTTTATGGAGCTGCTGATGATCCAGCCCGAGCACCTGTGCTGCCCGACGCCAAACAATCTCTGGAGTGGAGGAAGTGCAATGGACAGCCCCACTACCAAGCCTGCCACCCATTCCTGCCCCACTACCAAGCCTGCCATCCATTCCTGCCCCACTACCAAGCCTGCCATCCATTCCTGCCCCACTACCAAGCCTGCCAGCCATTCCTGCCCCACTACCAGAACTGCCATCCATTCCTGCCCCACTACCAAGCCTGCCATCCATTCCTGCCCCACTACCAAGCCTGCCATCCATTCCTGCCCCACTACCAGAACTGCCATCCATTCCTGCCCCACCACCAGCCTGCCATCCATTCCTGCCCCACTACCAAGCCTGCCATCCATTCCTGCCCCACTACCAAGCCTGCCATCCATTCCTGCCCGACTACCAAGCCTGCCATCCATTCCTGCCCCACTACCAAGCCTGCCATCCATTCCTGCCCCACTACCAAGCCTGCCATCCATTCCTGCCCCACTACCAAGCCTGCCATCCATTCCTGCCCCACTACCAGAACTGCCATCCATTCCTGCCCCACCACCAGCCTGCCATCCATTCCTGCCCCACTACCAAGCCTGCCATCCATTCCTGCCCGACTACCAAGCCTGCCATCTATCCCTGCCCCACTACCGAGCCTGCCATCCATTCCTGCCCCACTACCAAGCCTGCCATCCATTCCTGCCCCACTACCAAGCCTGCCATCCATTCCTGCCCCACTACTAAGCCTGCCATCCATTCCTGCCCCACTACCAGAACTGCCATCCATTCCTGCCCCACCACCAGCCTGCCATCCATTCCTGCCCCACTACCAAGCCTGCCATCCATTCCTGCCCCACTACCAAGCCTGCCATCCATTCCTGCCCCACTACCAAGCCTGCCATCCATTCCTGCCCCACTACCGAGCCTGCCATCCATTCCTGCCCCACTACCAAGCCTGCCATCCATCCCTGCCCCACTACCAAGCCTGCCATCCATTCCTGCCCCACTACCAAGCCTGCCATCCATTCCTGCCCGACTACCAAGCCTGCCATCCATTCCTGCCCCACTACCAAGCCTGCCATCCATCCCTGCCCCACTACCAAGCCTGCCATCCATTCCTGCCCCACTACCAAGCCTGCCATCCATCCCTGCCCCACTACCAAGCCTGCCATCCATTCCTGCCCCACTACCAAGCCTGCCATCCATCCCTGCCCCACTACCAAGCCTGCCATCCATTCCTGCCCCACTACCAAGCCTGCCATCCATTCCTGCCCCACTACCAGAACTGCCATCCATTCCTGCCCCACCGCTAGCCTGCCATCCATCCCTGCCCCACTACCAAGCCTGCCATCCATTCCTGCCCCACTACCAGAACTGCCATCCATTCCTGCCCCACCGCCAGCCTGCCATCCATTCCTGCCCCACTACCAAGCCTGCTATCCATTCCTGCCCCACTACCAAGCCTGCCATCCATTCCTGCACCACTACCAAGCCTTCCATCCATTCCTGCCCCACTACCAAGCCTGCCATCCATTCCTGCTCCCCTACCAAGCCTGCCATCTATTCCTGCCCCGCTACCGAGCCTGCCATCCATTCCTGCCCCACTACCAAGCCTTCCATCCATTCCTGCCCCACTACCAAGCCTTCCATCCATTCCTGCCCCACTACCAGAACTGCCATCCATTCCAGCCCCACCGCCAGCCTGCCATCCATTCCTGCCCCACTACCAAGCCTTCCATCCATTCCTGCCCCACTACCAAGCCTGCCATCCATTCCTGCCCCACTACCGACCCTGCCACCCATTCCTGCCCCACTGCCAGCCTGCCATCCATTCCTGCCCCACTACCGAGCCTGCCACCCATTCCTGCCCCACCGCCAGCCTGCCATCCATTCCTGCCCCACTACCAAACCTGCCATCCATTCCTGCCCCACTACCGAGCCTGCCACCCATTCCTGCCCCACTACCGAGCTTGCCATCCATTCCTGCCCCACTACCGAGCCTGCCATCCATTCCTGCCCCACTACCGAGCCTGCCACCCATTCCTGCCCCACTGCCAGCCTGCCATCCATTCCTGCCCCACTACCGAGCCTGCCACCCATTCCTGCCCCACTACCGAGCTTGCCATCCATTCCTGCCCCACTACCGAGCCTGCCATCCATTCCTGCCCCACTGCCAGCCTGCCATCCATTCCTGCCCCACTACCGAGCCTGCCACCCATTCCTGCACCACCGCCAGCCTGCCATCCATTCCTGCCCCACTACCAAACCTGCCATCCATTCCTGCCCCACTACTAAGCCTGCCATCCATTCCTGCCCCACTACCGAGCCTGCCATCCATTCCTGCCCCACTACCAAGCCTGCCATCCATTCCTGCCCCACTACCGAGCCTGCCATCCATTCCTGCCCCACTACCGAGCCTGCCATCCATTCCTGCACCACTGCCATCCATTCCTGCCCCACCGCCAGCCTGCCATCCATTCCTGCCCCACTACCAACCCTGCCATCCATTCCTGCCCCACTACCGAGCCTGCCATCCATTCCTGCCCCACTACCGAGCCTGCCATCCATTCCTGTCCAACTACCAGAACTGCCATCAATTCCTGCCCCACCGCCATCCGTTCCTGCCCCACCGCCAGCCTGCCATCCATTCCTGCCCCACTACCAAACCTGCCATCCATTCCTGCCCCACTACCGAGCCTGCCATCCATTCCTGCACCACTGCCATCCATTCCTGCCCCACCGCCAGCTTGCCATCCATTCCTGCCCCACTACCAAACCTGCCATCCATTCCTGCCCCACTACTAAGCCTGCCATCCATTCCTGCCCCACTACCGAGCCTGCCATCCATTCCTGCCCCACTACCAGAACTGCCATCCATTCCTGCCCCACCGCCATCCATTCCTGCCCCACCGCCAGCCTGCCATCCATTCCTGCCCCACTACCAAACCTGCCATCCATTCCTGCCCCACTACCGAGCCTGCCATCCATTCCTGCACCACTGCCATCCATTCCTGCCCCACCGCCAGCCTGCCATCTATTCCTGCCCCACTACCAAACCTGCCATCCATTCCTGCCCCACTGCCAAACCTGCCAACCATTCCTGCCCCACTACTAAGCCTGCCATCCATTCCTGCCCCACTACCGAGCCTGCCATCCATTCCTGCCACACTGCCGAGCCTGCCATCCATTCCTGCCCCACTACCAAACCTGCCATCCATTCCTGCCCCACTGGTAAACCTGCCATCCAATCCTGCCCCACTGCCAGCCTGCAATCCACACAGCACTGTATTCTCTACCTGTAACACCACACAGCACACTGTATTCTCTACCTGTAACACCACACAGCACGCTGTATTCTCTACCTGTAACACCACTCAGCACTGTATTCTCTACCTGTAACAACACACAGCACACTGTATTCTCTACCTGTAACACCAAACAGCACTCTGTATTCTCTACCTGTAACACCACGCAGCACGCTGTATTCTCTACCTATAACACCACGCAGCACTGTATTCTCTACCTGTAACACCACACAGCACGCTGTATTCTCTACCTGTAACACCACACAGCACTGTATTCTCTACCTGTAACACCACACAGCACTGTATTCTCTTCCTGTAACACCACACAGCACTGTATTCTCTACCTGTAACACCACACAGCACTGTATTCTCTACCTGTAACACCACACAGCACACTGTATTCTCTACCTGTAACACCACACAGCACGCTGTATTCTCTACCTGTAACACCACACAGCACACTGTATTCTCTACCTGTAACACCACACAGCACTGTATTCTCTTCCTGTAACACCACACAGCACTGTATTCTCTACCTGTAACACCACACAGCACTGTATTCTCTTCCTGTAACACCACACAGCACGCTGTATTCTCTACCTGTAACACCACACAGCACGCTGTATTCTCTACCTGTAACACCACACAGCACGCTGTATTCTCTACCTGTAACACCACACAGCACTGTATTCTCTACCTGTAACACCACACAGCACTGTATTCTCTACCTGTAACACCACACAGCACGCTGTATTCTCTACCTGTAACACCACACAGCACGCTGTATTCTCTACCTGTAACACCACACAGCACTGTATTCTCTACCTGTAACACCACACAGTAAACTGTATTCTCTACCTGTAACACCACACAGCGCGCTGTATTCTCTACCTGTAACACCACACAGCACACTGTATTCTCTACCTGTAACACCACACAGCACGCTGTATTCTCTACCTGTAACACCACACAGCACACTGTATTCTCTACCTGTAACACCACACAGCACGCTGTATTCTCTACCTGTAACACCACACAGCACACTGTATTCTCTACCTGTAACACCACACAGCACGCTGTATTCTCTACCTGTAACACCACACAGCACTGTATTCTCTACCTGTAACACCACACAGCACACAGTATTATCTACCTGTAACACCACACAGCGCTGTATTCTCTACCTGTAACACCACACAGCACTGTATTCTCTACCTGTAACACCACACAGCACGCTGTATTCTCTACCTGTAACACCACACAGCACTGTATTCCCTACCTGTAACACCACACAGCACGCTGTATTCTCTACCTGTAACACCACACAGCACTGTATTCTCTACCTGTAACACCACACAGCACCCCGTATTCTCTACCTGTAACACCACACAGCACTGTATTCTCTACCTGTAACACCACACAGCACACTGTATTCTCTACCTGTAACACCACACAGCACTGTATTCTCTACCTGTAACACCACACAGCACTGTATTCTCTACCTGTAACACCACACAGCACGCTGTATTCTCTACCTGTAACACCACACAGCACGCTGTATTCTCTACCTGTAACACCACACAGCACTGTATTCTCTACCTGTAACACCACACAGCACGCTATATACTCTACCTGTAACACCACACAGCACTGTATTCTCTACCTGTAACACCACACAGCACGCTGTATTCTCTACCTGTAACACCACACAGCACACTGTATTCTCTACCTGTAACACCACACAGCACACTGTATTCTCTACCTGTAACACCACACAGCACGCTGTATTCTCTACCTGTAACACCACACAGCACTGTATTCTCTACCTGTAACACCACACAGCACTGTATTCTCTACCTGTAACACCACACAGCACGCTGTATTCTCTACCTGTAACACCACAGAGCACGCTGTATTCTCTACCTGTAACACCACACAGCACCCTGTATTCTCTACCTGTAACACCACACAGCACTGTATTCTCTACCTGTAACACCACACAGCACACTGTATTCTCTACCTGTAACACCACACAGCACACTGTATTCTCTACCTGTAACACCACACAGCACGCTGTATTCTCTACCTGTAACACCACACAGCAAACTGTATTCTCTACCTGTAACACCACACAGCAAACTGTATTCTCTACCTGTAACACCACACAGCACGCTGTATTCTCTACCTGTAACACCACACAGCACACTGTAATTCTCTACCTGTAACACCACACAGCACGCTGTATTCTCTACCTGTAACACCACACAGGACTGTATTCTCTACCTGTAACACCACACAGCACTGTATTCTCTACCTGTAACACCACACAGCGCTGTATTCTCTACCTGTAACACCACACAGCACTGTATTCTCTACCTGTAACACCACACAGCACTGTATTCTCTACCTGTAACACCACACAGCACGCTGTATTCTCTACCTGTAACATCACACAGCACTGTATTCTCTACCTGTAACACCACACAGCACGCTGTATTCTCTACCTGTAACACCACACAGCACGCTGTATTCTCTACCTGTAACACCACACAGCACGCTGTATTCTCTACCTGTAACACCACACAGCGCTGTATTCTCTACCTGTAACACCACACAGCACCCTGTATTCTCTACCTGTAACACCACACAGCACTGTATTCTCTACCTGTAACATCACACAGCACTGTATTCTCTACCTGTAACACCACACAGCACACTGTATTCTCTACCTGTAACACCACACAGCACGCTGTATTCTCTACCTGTAACACCACACAGCACGCAGTATTGTCTACCTGTAACACCACACAGCACACTGTATTCTCTACCTGTAACACCACACAGCACGCTGTATTCTCTACCTGTAACACCACACAGCACTGTATTCTCTACCTGTAACACCACACAGCACGCTGTATTCTCTACCTGTAACACCACACACTACGCTATATTCTCTACCTGTAACACCACACAGCACTGTATTCTCTACCTGTAACACCACACAGCACGCTGTATTCTCTACCTGTAACACCACACAGCACGCTGTATTCTCTACCTGTAACACCACACAGCACGCTGTATTGTCTACCTGTAACACCACACAGCACACTGTATTCTCTACCTGTAACACCACACAGCACACTGTATTCCCTACCTGTAACACCACACAGCACGCTGTATTCTCTACCTGTAACACCACACAGCACGCTGTATTCTCTACCTGTAACACCACACAGCACTGTATTCTCTACCTGTAACACCACACAGCACTGTATTCCCTACCTGTAACACCACACAGCACTGTATTCTCTACCTGTAACACCACACAGCACGCTGTATTCTCTACCTGTAACACCACACAGCACACTGTATTCTCTACCTGTAACACCACACAGCACGCTGTATTCTCTACCTGTAACACCACACAGCACACTGTATTCTCTACCTGTAACACCACACAGCACTGTATTCTCTACCTGTAACACCACACAGCGCTGTATTCTCTACCTGTAACACCACACAGCACGCTGTATTCTCTACCTGTTACACCACACAGCACGCTGTATTCTCTACCTGTAACACCACACAGCACACTGTATTCTCTACCTGTAACACCACACAGTACTGTATTCTCTACCTGTAACACCACACAGCGCTGTATTCTCTGCCTGTAACACCACACAGCGTGCTGTATTCTCTACCTGTAACACCATACAGCACACTGTATTCTCTACCTGTAACACCACACAGCACACTGTATTCTCTACCTGTAACACCACACAGCACGCTGTATTCTCTACCTGTAACACCACACAGCACGCTGTATTGTCTACCTGTAACACCACACAGCACACTGTATTCTCTACCTGTAACACCACACAGGACGCTGTATTCTCTACCTGTAACACCACACAGCACGCTGTATTGTCTACCTGTAACACCACACAGCACACTGTATTCTCTACCTGTAACACCACACAGCACGCTGTATTCTCTACCTGTAACACCACACAGCACTGTATTCTCTACCTGTAACACCACACAGCACGCTGTATTCTCTACCTGTAACACCACACACTACGCTATATTCTCTACCTGTAACACCACACAGCACTGTATTCTCTACCTGTAACACCACACAGCACGCTGTATTCTCTACCTGTAACACCACACAGCACACTGTATTCTCTACCTGTAACACCACACAGCACTGTATTCTCTACCTGTAACACCACACAGCACTGTATTCTCTACCTGTAACACCACATAGCACTGTATTCTCTACCTGTAACACCACACAGCACGCTGTATTCTCTACCTCTAACACCACACAGCACTGTATTCTCTACCTGTAACACTACGCAGCACGCTGTATTCTCTACCTGTAACACCACGCAGCACGCTGTATTCTCTACCTGTAACACCACACAGCAAGCTGTATTCTCTACCTGCAACACCACATAGCACGCTGTATTCTCTACCTGTAACACCACACAGCACTGTATTCTCTACCTGTAACACCACACAGCACGCTTTATTCTCTACCTGTAACACCACACAGCACTGTATTCTCTACCTGTAACACCACACAGCACACTGTATTCTCTACCTGTAACACCACACAGCACACTGTATTCTCTACCTGTAACACCACACAGCACGCTGTATTCTCTACCTGTAACACTACACAGCACGCTGTATTCTCTACCTGTAACACCACACAGCACGCTGTATTCTCTACCTGTAACACCACACAGCACACTGTATTCTCTACCTGTAACACCACACAGCATGCTGTATTCTCTACCTGTAACACCACACAGCACACAGTATTCTCTACCTGTAACACCACACAGCACACTGTATTCTCTACCTGTAACACCACACAGCACGCTGTATTCTCTACCTGTAATACCACACAGCGCTGTATTCTCTACCTGTAAAACCGCACAGCATGCTGTATTCTCTACCTGTAACACTACACAGCACTGTAATCTCTACCTGTAACACCACACAGCACGCTGTATTCTCTACCTGTAACACCACACAGCACGCTGTATTCTCTACCTGTAACACCACACAGCACTGTATTCTCTACCTGTAACACCACACAGCACACTGTATTCTCTACCTGTAACACCACACAGCACTGTATTCTCTACCTGTAACACCACTGAGCACTGTATTCTCTACCTGTAACACCACACAGCACACTGTATTCTCTACCTGTAACACCACACAGCACTGTATTCTCTACCTGTAACACCACTGAGCACTGTATTCTCTACCTGTAACACCGCACAGCACGCTGTATTCTCTACCTGTAACACCACACAGCACGCTGTATTCTCTACCTGTAACACCACACAGCACTGTATTCTCTACCTGTAAAACCACACAGCACGCTGTATTCTCTACCTGTAACACCACACAGCACTGTATTCTCTTCCTGTAACACCACACAGCACTGTATTCTCTACCTGTAACACCACACAGCACTGTATTCTCTACCTGTAACACCACACAGCGCTGTATTCTCTACCTGTAACACCACACAGCACGCTGTATTCTCTACCTGTAACACTACACAGCACGCTGGATTCTCTACCTGTAACACCACACAGCACTGTATTCTCTACCTGTAACACCACACAGCACGCTGTATTCTCTACCTGTAACACCACACAGCACGCTGTATTCTCTACCTGTAACACCACACAGCACGCTGTATTCTTTACCGGTAACACCACACAGCACTGTATTCTCTACCTGTAACACCACACAGCACGCTGTATTCTCTACCTGTAACACCCCACAGCACACTGTATTCTCTACCTGTAACACCACACAGCACCCTGTATTCTCTACCTCTAACACCCCACAGCACACTGTATTCTCTACCTGTAACACCACACAGCACGCTGTATTCTCTACCTGTAACACCACACATCAGTGTATTCTCTACCTGTAACACCACACAGCACTGTATTCTCTACCTGTAACACCACACAGCACACTGTATTCTCTACCTGTAACACCACACAGCACGCTGTATTCTCTACCTGTAACACCACACAGCACTGTATTCTCTACCTGTAACACTACACAGCACTGTATTCTCTACCTGTAACACCACACAGCACGCTGTATTCTCTACCTGTAACACCACACAGCACTGTATTCTCTACCTGTAACACCACACAGCACGCTGTATTCTCTACCTGTAACACCACACAGCACTGTGTTCTCTACCTGTAACACCACACAGCACTGTATTCTCTACCTGTAACACCACACAGCACGCTGTATTCTCTACCTGTAACACCACACAGCACTGTATTCTCTACCTGTAACACCACACAGCACGCTGTATTCTCTACCTGTAACACCACACAGCACGCTGTATTCTCTACCTGTAACACCACACATCAGTGTATTCTCTACCTGTAACACCACACAGCACTGTATTCTCTACCTGTAACACCACACAGCACACTGTATTCTCTACCTGTAACACCACACAGCACGCTGTATTCTCTACCTGTAACACCACACAGCACACTGTATTCTCTACCTGTAACACCACACAGCACGCTGTATTCTCTACCTGTAACACCACACAGCACTGTATTCTCTACCTGTAACACCACACAGCACTGTATTCTCTACCTGTAACACCACACAGCGCTGTATTCTCTACCTGTAACACCACACAGCACTGTATTCTCTACCTGTAACACCACACAGCACTGTATTCTCTACCTGTAACACCACACAGCACGCTATATTCTCTACCTGTAACACCACACAGCACTGTATTCTCTACCTGTAACACCACACAGCACGCTGTATTCTCTACCTGTAACACCACACAGCACACTGTATTCTCTACCTGTAACACCACACAGCACGATGTATTCTCTACCTGTAACACCACACAGCACACTGTATTCTCTACCTGTAACACCACACAGCACGCTGTATTCTCTACCTGTAACACCACACAGCACGCTGTATTCTCTACCTGTAACACCACACAGCGCTGTATTCTCTACCTGTAACACCACACAGCGCTGTATTCTCTACCTGTAACACCACACAGCACTGTATTCTCTACCTGTAACACCACACAGCACACTGTATTCTCTACCTGTAACACCACACAGCACGCTGTATTCTCTATCTGTAACACCACAAAGCACGCTGTTTTCTCTACCTGTAACACCACACAGCACGCTGTATTCTCTACCTGTAACACCACACAGCACTGTATTCTCTACCTGTAACACCACACAGCACGCTGTATTCTCTACCTGTAACACCACACAGCACGCTGTATTCTCTACCTGTAACACGACACAGCACTGTATTCTCTACCTGTAACACCACACAGCACTGTATTCTCTACCTGTAACACCACACAGCACTATATTCTCTACCTGTAACACCACACAGCGCTGTATTCTCTACCTGTAACACCACACAGCACTGTATTCTCTACCTGTACCACCACACAGCACAGTGTATTCTCTACCTGTACCACCACACAGCACACTGTATTCTCTACCGGTAACACCACACAGCACGCTGTATTCTCTACCTGTAACACCACACAGCGCTGTATTCTCTACCTGTAACACCACACAGCACGCTGTATTCTCTACCTGTAACACCACACAGCGCTCTATTCTCTACCTGTAACACCACACAGCACTGTATTCTCTACCTGTACCACCACACAGCACTGTATTCTCTACCTGTAACACCACACAGTACGCTGTATTCTCTACCTGTAACACCACACAGCACGCTGTATTCTCTACCTGTAACACCACACAGCACTGTATTCTCTACCTGTAACACCACACAGCACACTGTATCCTCTACCTGTAACACCCCACAGCACGCTGTATTCTCTACCTGTAACACCACACAGCACTGTATTCTCTACCTGTAACACCACACAGCACTGTATTCTCTACCTGTAACACCACACAGCACGCTGTATTCTCTACCTGTAACACCACACAGCACACTGTATTCTCTACCTGTAACACCACACAGCACACTGTATTCTCTACCTGTAACACCACACAGCACACTGTATTCTCTACCTGTAACACCACACAGCACGCTGTATTCTCTACCTGTAACACCACACAGCACTGTATTCTCTACCTGTAACACCACACAGCACGCTGTATTCTCTACCTGTAACACCACACAGCACGCTGTATTCTCTACCTGTAACACCACACATCAGTGTATTCTCTACCTGTAACACCACACAGCGCTGTATTCTCTACCTGTAACACCACACAGCACTGTATTCTCTACCTGTAACACCACACAGTACGCTGTATTCTCTACCTGTAACACCACACAGCACTGTATTCTCTACCTGTAACACCACACAGCACACTGTATTCTCTACCTGTAACACCACATAGCATGCTGTATTCTCTACCTGTAACACCACACAGTACGCTGTAATCTCTACCTGTAACACCACACAGCACGCTGTATTCTCTACCTGTAACACCACACAGCACACTGTATTCTCTACCTGTAACACCACACTGCACACTGTATTCTCTACCTGTAACACCACACAGCACTGTATTCTCTACCTGTAACACCACACAGCACGCTGTATTCTCTACCTGTAACACCACACAGCACGCTATATTCTCTACCTGTAACACCGCACAGCACGCTGTATTCTCTACCTGTAACACCACACAGCACGCTGTATTCTCTACCTGTAACACCACACAGCACGCTGTATTCTCTACCTGTAACACCACACAGCACCCTGTATTCTCTACCTGTAACACCACACAGCACGCTGTATTCTCTACCTGTAACACCACACAGCACTGTATTCTCTACCTGTAACACCACACAGCACTGTATTCTCTCCCTGTAACACCACACAGCGCTGTATTCTCTACCTGTAACACCACATAGCATGCTGTAATCTCTACCTGTAACACCACACAGCGCTGTATTCTCTACCTGTAACACCACGCTGTATTCTCTACCTGTAACACCACATAGCACTGTATTCTCTACCTGTAACACCACACAGCACTGTATTCTCTACCTGTAACACCACACAGCACTGTATTCTCTACCTGTAACACCACACAGCACACTGTATTCTCTACCTGTAACACCACACAGCACTGTATTTTCTACCTGTAACACCGCACAGCACACTGTATTCTCTACCTGTAACACCACACAGCACACTGTATTCTCTACCTGTAACACTACACAGCACTGTATTTTCTACCTGTAACACCGCACAGCACACTGTATTCTCTACCTGTAACACCACACAGCACGCTGTATTCTCTACCTGTAACACCACACAGCACTGTATTTTCTACCTGTAAAACCACACAGCACTGTATTCTCTACCTGTAACACTACACAGCACGTTGTATTCTCTACCTGTAACACCACACAGCACTGTATTCTCTACCTGTAACACCACACAGCACGCTGTATTCTTTACCTGTAACACCACACAGCACACTGTATTCTCTACCTGTAACACCGCACAGCATGCTGTATTCTCTACCTGTAATACCACATAGCACGCTGTATTCTCTACCTGTAACACCACACAGCACGCTGTATTCTCTACCTGTAACACCACACAGCACACTGTATTCTCTACCTGTAACACCGCACAGCATGCTGTATTCTCTACCTGTAACACTACACAGCACTGTAATCTCTACCTGTAACACCACACAGCACACTGTATTCTCTACCTGTAACACCACACAGCACGCTGTATTCTCTACCTGTAACACCACACAGCACACTGTATTCTCTACCTGTAACACCACACAGCACTGTATTCTCTACCTGTAACACCGCACAGCACGCTGTATTCTCTACCTGTAACACCACACAGCACGCTGTATTCTCTACCTGTAACACCACACAGCACTGTATTCTCTACCTGTAAAACCACACAGCACTGTATTCTCTACCTGTAACACCACACAGCACTGTATTCTCTACCTGTAACACCACACAGCACGCTGTATTCTTTACCTGTAACACCACACAGCACTGTATTCTCTACCTGTAACACCACACAGCACGCTTTATTCTCTACCTGTAACACCACACAGCACTGTATTCTCTACCTGTAACACCACACAGCACACTGTATTCTCTACCTGTAACACCACACAGCACACTGTATTCTCTACCTGTAACACCACACAGCACGCTTTATTCTCTACCTATAACACCACACATCACTGTATTCTCTACCTGTAACACCACACAGCACGCTGTATTCTCTACCTGTAACACCACACAGCACCCTGTATTCTCTACCTGTAACACCACACAGCACTGTATTCTCTACCTGTAACACCGCACAGCACTGTATTCTCTATCTGTAACACCACAAAGCACGCTGTTTTCTCTACCTGTAACACCACACAGCACGCTGTATTCTCTACCTGTAACACCACACAGCACTGTATTCTCTATCTGTAACACCACAAAGCACGCTGTTTTCTCTATCTTTAACACCACACAGCACGCTGTATTCTCTACCTGTAACACCACACAGCACTGTATTCTCTACCTGTAACACCACACAGCACTGTATTCTCTACCTGTAACACCACACAGCACTGTATTCTCTACCTGTAACACCACACAGCGCTGTATTCTCTACCTGTAACACCACACAGCACGCTGTATTCTCTACCTGTAACACCACACAGCGCTGTATTCTCTACCTGTAACACCACACAGCACTGTATTCTCTACCTGTAACACCACACCGCACTGTATTCTCTACCTGTAACACCACACAGCACGCTGTATTCTCTACCTGTAACACTACACAACTCGCTGTATTCTCTACCTGTAACACCACACAGCACACTGTATTCTCTACCTGTAACACTACACAACTCGCTGTATTCTCTATCTGTAACACCACACAGCACGCTGTATTCTCTACCTGTAACACCACACAGCCCTGTATTCTCTACCTGTAACACCACACAGCACTGTATTCTCTACCTGTAACACCACACAGCACGCTGTATTCTCTACCTGTAACACCACACAGCACTGTATTCTCTACCTGCAACACCACACAGCACGCTGTATTCTCTACCTGTAACACCACACAGCAGGCTGTATTCTCTACCTGTAACACCACACCGCACTGTATTCTCTACCTCTAACACCACACAGCACGCTGTATTCTCTACCTGTAACACCACACAGCACTGTATTCTCTACCTGTAACACCACACAGCACGCTGTATTCTCTACCTGTAACACCACACAGCACTGTATTCTCTACCTGTAACACCACACAGCACGCTGTATTCTCTACCTGTAACACCACACAGCACGCTATATTCTCTACCTGTAACACCGCACAGCACGCTGTATTCTCTACCTGTAACACCACACAGCATGCTGTATTCTCTACCTGTAACACCACACAGCACTGTATTCTCTACCTGTAACACCACACCGCACTGTATTCTCTACCTGTAACACCACACAGCACGCTGTATTCTCTACCTGTAACACCACACAGCACTGTATTCTCTACCTGTAACACCACACAGCGCGCTGTATTCTCTACCTGTAACACCACACAGCACGCTGTATTCTTTACCTGTAACACCACACATCAGTGTATTCTCTACCTGTAACACCACACAGTACGCTGTATTCTCTACCTGTAACACAACACAGTACGCTGTATTCTCTACCTGTAACACCACACAGCACTGTATTCTCTACCTGTAACACCACACAGCACGCAGTATTCTCTACCTGTAACACCACACAGCACTGTATTCTCTACCTGCAACACCACACAGCACGCTGTATTCTCTACCTGTAACACCACACAGCACACTGTATTCTCTACCTGTAACACCACACAGCACTGTATTCTCTACCTGTAACACCACACAGCACTGTATTCTCTACCTGTAACACCACATAGCATGCTGTATTCTCTACCTGTAACACCACACAGTACGCTGTAATCTTTACCTGTAACACCACACAGCACACTGTATTCTCTACCTGTAACACCACACAGCACGCTGTATTCTCTACCTGTGACACCACACAGCACGCTATATTCTCTACCTGTAACACCACACAGCACTGTATTCTCTACCTGTAACACCACACAGCACGCTATATTCTCTACCTGTAACACCACACAGCACACTGTATTCTCTACCCGTAACACCACACAGCACTGTATTCTCTACCTGTAACACCGCACAGCACGCTGTATTCTCTACCTGTAACACCACACAGCACTGTCTTCTCTACCTGTAACACCACGCAGCACGCTGTATTCTCTACCTGTAACACCACGCAGCACGCTGTATTCTCTACCTGTAACACCACACAGCACGCTGTATTCTCTACCTGTAACACCACACAACACACTGTATTCTCTACCTGTAACACCACACAGCGCTGTATTCTCTACCTGTAACACCACATAGCACGCTGTATTCTCTACCTGTAACACCACACAGCACGCTGTTTTCTCTACCTGTAACACCACACAGCATGCTGTATTCTCTACCTGTAACACCACACAGCACGCTGTATTCTCTACCTGTAACACCACACAGCACTGTATTCTCTACCTGTAACACCACACAGCACGCTGTATTCTCTACCTGTAACACCACACAGCACGCTATATTCTCTACATGTAACACCGCACAGCACGCTGTATTCTCTACCTGTAACACCACATAGCATGCTGTATTCTCTACCTGTTTACACCACACAGCGCTGTATTCTCTACCTGTAACACAACAGCACACTGTATTCTCTACCTGTAACACCACACAGCACTCTATTGTCTACCTGTAACACCACACAGCACGCTGTATTCTCTACCTGTAACACCACACAGCACACTGTATTCTCTACCTGTAACACCACACAGCACACTGTATTCTCTACCTGTAACACTACACAGCACACTGTATTCTCTACCTGTAACACCACACAGCACGCTCTATTCTCTACCTGTAACACCACACAGCACTATATTCTCTACCTGTAACACCACACAGCACTGTATTCTCTACCTGTAACACCACACAGCACTGTATTCTCTACCTGTAACACCACACAGCGCTGTATTCTCTACCTGTAACACCACACAGCACACTGTATTCTCTACCTGTAACACCACACAGCACGCTGTATTCTCTACCTGTAACACCACACAGCACGCTGTATTCTCTACCTGTAACACCACACAGCACTGTATTCTCTACCTGTAACACCACACAGCACGCTGTATTCTCTACCTGTAACACCACACAGCACTGTATTCTCTACCTGTAACACCACACAGCACGCTGTATTCTCTACCTGTAACACCACACAGCACGCTATATTCTCTACATGTAACACCGCACAGCACGCTGTATTCTCTACCTGTAACACCACATAGCATGCTGTATTCTCTACCTGTTTACACCACACAGCGCTGTATTCTCTACCTGTAACACAACAGCACACTGTATTCTCTACCTGTAACACCACACAGCAATCTATTGTCTACCTGTAACACCACACAGCACGCTGTATTCTCTACCTGTAACACCACACAGCACACTGTATTCTCTACCTGTAACACCACACAGCACACTGTATTCTCTACCTGTAACACTACACAGCACACTGTATTCTCTACCTGTAACACCACACAGCACACTGTATTCTCTACCTGTAACACCACACAGCACTGTATTCTCTACCTGTAACACCACACAGCACTGTATTCTCTACCTGTAACACCACACAGCACTATATTCTCTACCTGTAACACCACACAGCACTGTATTCTCTACCTGTAACACCACACAGCACTGTATTCTCTACCTGTAACACCACACAGCACGCTGTATTCTCTACCTGTAACACCACACAGCACACTGTATTCTCTACCTGTAACACTACACAGCACGCTGTATTCTCTACCTGTAACACCACACAGCACACTGTATTCTCTACCTGTAACACTACACAGCACGCTATATTCTCTACCTGTAACACCACACAACACGCTGTATTCTCTACCTGTAACACCACGCTGTATTCTCTACCTGTAACACCACATAGCACTGTATTCTCTACCTGTAACACCACACAGCACTGTATTCTCTACCTGTAATACCACACAGCACGCTGTATTCTCTACCTGTAACACCACACAGCACACTGTATTCTCTACCTGTAACACCACACAGCACTGTATTCTCTACCTGTAACACCACAGCACGCTGTATTCTCTACCTGTAACACCACACAGCACGCTGTATTCTCTACCTGTAACATCACACAGCACGCTGTATTCTCTACCTGTTTACACCACACAGCGCTGTATTCTCTACCTGTAACACAACAGCACACTGTATTCTCTACCTGTAACACCACACAGCACTCTATTGTCTACCTGTAACACCACACAGCACGCTGTATTCTCTACCTGTAACACCACACAGCGTGCTGTATTCTCTACCTGTAACACCACACAGCACTGTATTCTCTACCTGTAACACCACACAGCACGCTGTATTCTCTACCTGTAACACCACACAGCACACTGTATTCTCTACCTGTAACACCACACAGCACGCTGTATTATCTATCTGTAACACCACACAGCACGCTGTATTCTCTACCTGTAACACCACACAGCACGCTGTATTCTCTACCTGTAACACCACACAGCACGCTGTATTCTCTACCTGTAACACCACACAGCACGCTGTATTCTCTACCTGTAACACCACACAGCACTGTATTCTCTACCTGTAACACCACACAGCTCTGTATTCTCTACCTGTAACACCACACAGCACGCTGTATTCTCTACCTGTAACACCACACAGCTCTGTATTCTCTACCTGTAACACCACACAGCACTGTATTCTCTACCTGTAACACCACACAGCACGCTGTATTCTCTACCTGTAACACCACACAGCACACTGTATTCTCTACCTGTAACATCACACAGCACGCCGTATTCTCTACCTGTAACACCACACAGCACTGTATTCTCTACCTGTAACACCACACAGCACTGTATTCTCTACCTGTAACACCACACAGCACTGTATTCTCTACCTGTAACACCACACAGCACTGTATTCTCTACCTGTAACACCACACAGCTCTGTATTCTCTACCTGTAACACCACACAGCACGCTGTATTCTCTACCTGTAACACCACACAGCACGCTGTATTCTCTACCTGTAACACCACACATCAGTGTATTCTCTACCTGTAACACCACACAGTACGCTGTATTCTCTACCTGTAACACCACACAGTACGCTGTATTCTCTACCTGTAACACCACACAGCACGCTGTATTCTCTACCTGTAACACCACACAGCATGCTGTATTCTCTACCTGTAACACCACACAGCACTGTATTCTCTACCTGTAACACCACACAGCACACTGTATTCTCTACCTGTAACACCACACAGCACGCTGTATTCTCTACCTGTAACACCACACAGCACGCTTTATTCTCTACCTGTAACACCACACAGCACTGTATTCTCTACCTGTAACACCACACAGCACTGTATTCTCTACCTGCAACACCACACAGCACTGTATTGTCTACCTGTAACACCACACAGCACGCTGTATTCTCTACCTGTAACACTACACAGCACACTGTATTCTCTACCTGTAACACCACACAGCACGCTGTATTCTCTACCTGTAACACCACACAGTACGCTGTATTCTCTACCTGTAACACCACATAGCATGCTGTATTCTCTACCTGTAACACCACACAGCACTGTATTCTCTACCTGTAACACCACACAGCACTGTATTCTCTACCTGCAACACCACACAGCACGCTGTAATCTCTACCTGTAACACCACACAGCACTGTATTCTCTACCTGTAACACCACACAGCACTGTATTCCCTACCTGTAACACCACACAGCATGCTGTATTCTCTACCTGTAACACCACACAGCACTGTTTTCTCTACCTGTAACACCACACAGCACTGTATTCTCTACCTGTAACACCACACAGCACGCTGTATTCTCTACCTGTAACACCACACAGCACGCTATATTCTCTACCTGTAACACCACACAGTACTGTATTCTCTACCTGTAACACCACACAGCACACTGTATTCTCTACCTGTAACACCACACAGTACTGTATTCTCTACCTGTAACACCACACAGCACACTGTATTCTCTACCTGTAACACCACACAGTACTGTATTCTCTACCTGTAACACCACACAGCACACTGTATTCTCTACCTGTAACACCACACAGCACGCTGTATTCTCTACCTGTAACACCACACAGCACTCTACTGTCTACCTGTAACACCACACAGCACACTGTATACTCTACCTGTAACACCACACAGCACACTGTATTCTCTACCTGTAACACCACACAGCACGCTGTATTCTCTACCTGTAACACCACACAGCACGCTGTATTCTCTACCTGTAACACCACACAGCACGCTGTATTCTCTACCTGTAACACCACACAGTACGGTATTCTCTACCTGTAACACCACACAGCACACTGTATTCTCTACCTGTAACACCACACAGTACTGTATTCTCTACCTGTAACACCACACAGCACACTGTATTCTCTACCTGTAACACCACACAGCACGCTGTATTCTCTACCTGTAACACCACACAGCACTCTACTGTCTACCTGTAACACCACACAGCACGCTGTATTCTCTACCTGTAACACCACACAGCACACTGTATTCTCTATCTGTAACACCACATAGCACGCTGTATTCTCTACCTGTAACACCGCACAGCACGCTGTATTCTCTACCGGTAACACCACAGAGCACTGTATTCTCTACCTGTAACACCACATAGCACTGTATTCTCTACCTGTAACACCACACAGCGCTGTATTCTCTACCTGTAACACCACACAGCACGCTGTATTCTCTACCTGTAACACCACACTGTATTCTCTACCTGTAACACCACACCGCACTGTATTCTCTACCTGTAACACCACACAGCGCCCTGTATTCTCTACCTGTAACACCACACTGTATTCTCTACCTGTAACACCACACAGCACACTGTATTCTCTACCTGTAACACCACACAGCACTGTATTCTCTACCTGTAACACCACACAGCGCTGTATTCTCTGCCTGTAACACCACACAGCACACTGTATTCTCTACCTGTAACACCACACAGCATGCTGTATTCTCTACCTGTAACACCGCACAGCACTGTATTCTCTACCTGTAACACCACACAGCCCTGTATTCTCTACCTGTAACACCACACAACACTGTATTCTCTACCTGTAACACCACACAGCACTGTATTCTCTACCTGTAACACCACACAGCACGCTGTATTCTCTACCTGTAACACCACACAGCACTGTATTCTCTACCTGTAACACCACGCAGCACGCTGTATTCTCTACCTGTAACACCACACAGCACTGTATTCTCTACCTGTAACACCACACTGTATTCTCTACCTGTAACACCACACAGCACGCTGTATTCTCTACCTGTAACACCACACAGCACACTGTATTCTCTACCTGTAACACCACACAGCACTCTACTGTCTACCTGTAACACCACACAGCACTGTATTCCCTACCTGTAACACCACACAGCACGCTGTATTCCCTACCTGTAACACCACACAGCACACTGTATTCTCTACCTGTAACACCACACAGCACGCTGTATTCCCTACCTGTAACACCACACAGCACGCTGTATTCCCTACCTGTAACACCACACAGCACACTGTATTCTCTACCTGTAACACCGCACAGCACGCTGTATTCTCTACCTGTAACACCACACAGCACGCTGTATTCTCTACCTTTAACACCACACAGCACTGTATTCTCTACCTGTAAAACCACACAGCACTGTATTCTCTACCTGTAACACCACACAGCACGCTGTATTCTCTACCTGTAACACCACACAGCACGCTGTATTCTCTACCTGTAACACCACACAGCGCTGTATTCTCTACCTGTAACACCACACAGCACCCTGTATTCTCTACCTGTAACACCACACAGCACGCTGTATTCTCTACCTGTAACACCACACAGCACTGTATTCTCTACCTGTAACACCACACAGCACGCTGTATTCTCTACCTGTAACACCACACAGCACTGTATTCTCTATCTGTAACACCACACAGCACGCTGTATTCTCTACCTGTAACACCACACAGCATGCTGTATTCTCTACCTGTAACACCACACAGCACACTGTATTCTCTACCTTTAACACCACACAGCACTGTATTCTCTACCTGTAACACCACGCAGCACGCTGTATTCTCTACCTGTAACACCACACAGCACTGTATTCTCTACCTGTAACACCACACAGCGCTGTATTCTCTACCTGTAACACCACATAGCACGCTGTATTCTCTACCTGTAACACCACACAGCACGCTGTATTCTCTACCTGTAACACCACACAGCACACTGTATTCTCTACCTGTAACACCGCACAGCACGCTGTATTCTCTACCTGTAACACCACACAGCACGCTGTATTCTCTACCTTTAACACCACACAGCACTGTATTCTCTACCTGTAAAACCACACAGCACTGTATTCTCTACCTGTAACACCACACAGCACGCTGTATTCTCTACCTGTAACACCACACAGCACGCTGTATTCTCTATCTGTAACACCACACAGCACGCTGTTTTCTCTACCTGTAACACCACACAGCAGGCTGTATTCTCTACCTGTAACACCACACAGCACGCTGTATTCTCTACCTGTAACACCACACAGCGCTGTATTCTCTACCTGTAACACCACACAGCACCCTGTATTCTCTACCTGTAACACCACACAGCACGCTGTATTCTCTACCTGTAACACCACACAGCACTGTATTCTCTACCTGTAACACCACACAACGCTGTGTTCTCTACCTGTAACACCACACAGCACTGTATTCTCTACCTGTAACACCACACAGCACGCTGTATTCTCTACCTGTAACACCACACAGCATGCTGTATTCTCTACCTGTAACACCACACAGCACACTGTATTCTCTACCTGTAACACCACACAACGCTGTGTTCTCTACCTGTAACACCACACAGCACTGTATTCTCTACCTGTAACACCACACAGCACGCTGTATTCTCTACCTGTAACACCACATAGCATGCTGTATTCTCTACCTGTAACACCACACAGCACCGTATTCTCTACCTGTAACACCACACAGTACGCTGTAATCTCTACCTGTAACACCACACAGCACGCTGTATTCTCTACCTGTAACACCACACAGCATGCTGTATTCTCTACCTGTAACACCACACAGCACTGTATTCTCTACCTGTAACACCACACAGCACGCTGTATTCTCTACCTGTAACACCACACAGCACGCTATATTCTCTACCTGTAACACCGCACAGCACGCTGTATTCTCTACCTGTAACACCACACAGCACGCTGTATTCTCTACCTGTAACACCACACAGCACTGTATTCTCTACCTGTAACACCACACAGCACGCTGTATTCTCTACCTGTAACACCACACAGCACTGTATTCTCTACCTGTAACACCACACAGCACTGTATTCTCTACCTGTAACACCACACAGCACTGTATTCTCTACCTGTAACACCACACAGCGCACTGTATTCTCTACCTGTAACACCACACAGCACGCTGTATTCTCTACCTGTAACACCACACAGCACTGTATTCTCTACCTGTAACACCACACAGCACACTGTATTCTCTACCTGTAATACCACACAGCGCTGTATTCTCTACCTGTAACACCACATAGCATGCTGTATCTCTACCTGTAACACCACACAGCGCTGTATTCTCTACCTGTAACACCACATAGCATGCTGTATTCTCTACCTGTAACACCACACAGCACTGTATTCTCTACCTGTAACACCACACAGTACGCTGTAATCTCTACCTGTAACACCACACAGTGCTGTATTCTCTACCTGTAACACCACACAGCACGCTGTATTCTCTACCTGTAACACCACACAGCACGCTGTATTCTCTACCTGTAACACCACACAGCACGCTGTATTCTCTACCTGTAACACCACACAGCACACTGTATTCTCTACCTGTAACACCACACAGCACTCTATTGTCTACCTGTAACACCACACAGCACGCTGTATTCTCTACCTGTAACACCACACAGCACACTGTATTCTCTACCTGTAACACCACACAGCACGCTGTATTCTCTACCTGTAACACCACACAGCACACTGTATTCTTTACCTGTAACACCACACAGCACTGTATTCTCTACCTGTAACACCACACAGCACACTGTATTCTCTACCTGTTATACCACACAGCACGCTGTATTCTCTACCTGTAACACTACACAGCACACTGTATTCTCTACCTGTAACACCACACAGCACTGTATTCTCTACCTGTAACACCACATAGCACTGTATTCTCTACCGGTAACACCACACAGCACTGTATTCTCTACCTGTAACACCACACAGCACGCTGTATTCTCTACCTGTAACACCACACAACACGCTGTATTCTCTACCTGTAACACCACGCTGTATTCTCTACCTGTAACACCACATAGCACTGTATTCTCTACCTGTAACACCACACAGCACACTGTATTCTCTACCTGTAACACCACACAGCACTGTATTCTCTACCTGTAACACCACAGCACGCTGTATTCTCTACCTGTAACACCACCCAGCACGCTGTATTCTCTACCTGTAACACCACACAGCACGCTGTATTCTCTACCTGTAACACCACACAGTACGCTGTATTCTCTACCTGTAACACCACACAGCACGCTGTATTCTCTACCTGTAACACTACACAACACGCTGTATTATCTACCTGTAACACCACACAGCACACTGTATTCTCTACCTGTAACACCACACAGCACACTGTATTCTCTACCTGTAACACCACACAGCGCTGTATTCTCTACCTGTAACACCACACAGCACTGTATTCTCTACCTGTAACACCACACAGCACACTGTATTCTCTACCTGTAACACCACACAGCACTGTATTCTCTACCTGTAACACCACACAGCACACTGTATTATCTATCTGTAACACCACACAGCACGCTGTATTCTCTACCTGTAACACCACACAGCACTGTATTCTCAACCTGTAACACCACACAGCACTGTATTCTCTACCTGTAACACCACACAGCACTGTATTCTCAACCTGTAACACCACACAGCACTGTATTCTCTACCTGTAACACCACACAGCACGCTGTATTCTCTACCTGTAACACCACACAGCACGCTGTATTCTCTACCTGTAACACCACACAGCACACTGTATTCTCTACCTGTAACACCACACAGCACACTGTATTCTCTACCTGTAACACCACACAGCACGCTGTATTCTCTACCTGTAACACCACACAGCACACTGTATTCTCTACCTGTAACACCACACAGCACTGTATTCTCTACCTGTAACACCACACAGCACTGTATTCTCTACCTGTAACACCACACAGCACACTGTATTCTCTACCTGTAACACCACACAGCACGCTGTATTCTCTACCTGTAACACCACACAGCACTGTATTCTCTACCTGTAACACCACACAGCACGCTGTATTCTCTACCTGTAACACCACACAGCACACTGTATTCTCTACCTGTAACACCACACAGCACGCTGTATTCTCTACCTGTAACACCACACAGCACGCTGTATTCTCTACCTGTAACACCACACAGCACGCTGTATTCTCTACCTGTATCACCACACAGCACGCTGTATTCTCTACCTGTAACATCACACAGCACTGTATTCTCTACCTGTAACACCACACAGCACGCTGTATTCTCTACCTGTAACACCACACAGCACTGTATTCTCTACCTGTAACACCACACAGCACGCTGTATTCTCTACCTGTAACACCACACAGCACGCTGTATTCCCTACCTGTAACACCACACAGCACGCTGTATTCTCTACCTGTAACACCACACAGCACACTGTATTCTCTACCTGTAACACCACACAGCACACTGTATTCTCTACCTGTAACACCACACAGCTCTGTATTCTCTACCTGTAACATCACACAGCGCTGTATTCTCTACCTGTAATACCACACAGCTCTGTATTCTCTACCTGTAACACCACACAGCATGCTGTATTCTCTACATGTAACACCACACAGCACGCTGTATTCTCTACCTGTAACACCACACAGCACACTGTATTCTCTACCTGTAACACCACACAGCACGCTGTATTCTCTACCTGTAACACCACACAGCACACTGTATTCTCTACCTGTAACACCACACAGCACGCTGTATTCTCTACCTGTAATACCACACAGCTCTGTATTCTCTACCTGTAACATCACACAGCACGCTGTATTCTCTACCTGTAACACCACACAGCACGCTGTATTCTCTGCCTGTAACACCACACAGCACTGTATTCTCTACCTGTAACACCACACAGCTCTGTATTCTCTACCTGTAACACCACACAGCACGCTGTATTCTCTACCTGTAACACCACACAGCTCTGTATTCTCTACCTGTAACACCACACAGCACTGTATTCTCTACCTGTAACACCACACAGCACGCTGTATTCTCTACCTGTAACACCACACAGCACTGTATTCTCTACCTGTAACACCACATAGCACACTGTATTCTCTACCTGTAATACCACACAGCACTGTATTCTCTTCCTGTAACATCACACAGCACGCCGTATTCTCTACCTGTAACACCACACAGCACTGTATTCTCTACCTGTAACACCACACAGCACACTGTATTCTCTACCTGTAACACCACACAGCACTGTATTCTCTACCTGTAACACCACACAGCACTGTATTCTCTACCTGTAACACCACACAGCACTGTATTCTCTACCTGTAACACCACACAGCACTGTATTCTCTACCTGTAACACCACACAGCACTGTATTCTCTACCTGTAACACCACACAGCTCTGTATTCTCTACCTGTAACACCACACAGCACTGTATTCTCTACCTGTAACACCACACAGCACGCTGTATTCTCTACCTGTAACACCACACAGCACACTGTATTCTCTACCTGTAACACCACACAGCACACTGTATTCTCTACCTGTAACACCACACAGCTCTGTATTCTCTACCTGTAACACCACACAGCACACTGTATTCTCTACCTGTAACACCACACAGCACTGTATTCTCTACCCGTAACACCACACAGGACGCTGTATTCTCTACCTGTAACACCACACAGCACACTGTATTCTCTACCTGTAACACCACACAGCACTGTATTCTCTACCCGTAACACCACACAGCACTGTATTCTCTACCTGTAACACCACACAGCACGCTGTATTCTCTACCTGTAACACCACACAGCACGCTGTATTCTCTACCTGTAACACCACACAGCGCTGTATTCTCTACCTGTAACACCACACAGCACGCTGTATTCTCTACCTGTAACACCACACAGCACTGTATTCTCTACCTGTAACACCACACAGCACGCTGTATTCTCTAACTGTAACACTACACAGCACGCTGTATTCTCTACCTGTAACACCACACAGCACACTGTATTCTCTACCTGTAACATCACACAGCACGCTGTATTCTCTACCTGTAACACCACACAGCACTGTATTCTCTACCTGTAACACCACACAGCACACTGTATTCTCTACCTGTAACACCACACAGCACGCTGTATTCTCTACCTGTAACACCACACAGCACACTGTATTCTCTACCTGTAACACCACACAGTACTGTATTCTCTACCTGTAACACCACACAGCACTGTATTCTCTACCTGTAACACCACACACCACACTGTATTCTCTACCTGTAACATCACACAGCACACTGTATTCTCTACCTGTAACACCACACAGCACTGTATTCTCTACCTGTAACACCACACAGCACACTGTATTCTCTACCTGTAACACCACACACAGCACGCTGTATTCTTTACCTGTAACACCACATAGCACGCTGTATTCTCTACCTGTAACACCACACAGCACGCTGTATTCTCTACCTGTAACACCACACAGCACTGTATTCTCTACCTGTAACACCACACAGCACTGTATTCTCTACCTGTAACACCACACAGCACACTGTATTCTCTACCTGTAACACCACACAGCACGCTGTATTCTCTACCTGTAACACCACACAGCGCTGTATTCTCTACCTGTAACACCACACAGCACTGTATTCTCTACCTGTAACACCGCACAGCACTGTATTCTCTACCTGTAACATCACACAGCACACTGTATTCTCTACCTGTAACACCACACAGCACACTGTACTCTCTACCTGTAACACCACACAGCACGCTGTATTCTCTACCTGTAACACCACACAGCACGCTGTATTCTCTACCTGTAACACCACACAGCACACTGTATTCTCTACCTGTAACACCACACAGCATGCTGTATTCTCTACCTGTAACACCACACAGCACGCTATATTCTCTACCTGTAACACCACACAGCACGCTGTATTCTCTACCTGTAACACCACACAGCACGCTGTATTCTCTACCTGTAACACCACACAGCACTGTATTCTCTACCTGTAACACCACACAGCACGCTGTATTCTCTACCTGTAACACCACACAGCACTGTATTCTCTACCTGTAACACCACACAGCGCTGTATTCTCTACCTGTAACACCACACAGCACGCTGTATTCTCTACCTGTAACACCACACAGCACGCTGTATTCTCTACCTGTAACACCACACAGCATGCTGTATTCTCTACCTGTAACACCACACAGCACTGTATTCTCTTCCTGTAACACCACACAGCACTGTATTCTCTACCTGTAACACCACACAGCGCTGTATTCTCTACCTGTAACACCACACAGCACTGTATTCTCTACCTGTATCACCACACAGCGCTGTATTCTCTACCTGTAACACCACACAGCACGCTGTATTCTCTACCTGTAACACCACACAGCACGCTGTATTCTCTACCTGTAACACCACACAGCACGCTGTATTCTCTACCTGTAACACCACACAGCGCTGTATTCTCTACCTGTAACACCACACAGCACTGTATTCTCTACCTGTAACACCACATAGCACTGTATTCTCTACCTGTAACACCACACAGCACTGTATTCTCTACCTGTAACACCACACAGCACTGTATTCTCTACCTGTAACACCACATAGCACTGTATTCTCTACCTGTAACACCACACAGCACGCTGTATTCTCTACCTGTAACACCACACAGCACACTGTATTCTCTACCTGTAACACCACACAGCACGCTGTATTCTCTACCTGTAACACCACACAGCGCTGTATTCTCTACCTGTAACACCACACAGCACTGTATTCTCTACCTGTAACGCTGATATTGGAATAAAGTAAAGAACTTTTTAGATATATTTTTTTTCTTTTCATCTCCATGCACATATATATATGTAATAATAATATCTTTGAGGTTGAACTGCTTAATAGGGACTTTATCCAATATTATCTTACATGGGATATAGTGTTTATGCTTTATTTTTTGTCCGGGTGGGAATTGGCAGTGCCGGCTCTGATCCTCTGTACCATTTAGCATCATTTAATTGGGTTATTGCATCATTTATGTGAAAACGCTGCAGTACTGCAATGAGACTCTAACGTGTGAACATATCCCTAATGTCACTGCAGACTTTTGCACAATCAGTTAAATCAGTGCAGCAGCCACTTCTGGCCGGTCAGAGATGGTGAATCAGTCAGGGGATTGGGGGATCCAGCCCCGCCTCCTGTGACATCACGCCCTGCCCCCTGTCTGCATCATCAGCCTGTGCTCAGCAAACACACACAATGTGAGACAGAGGCATGGAGGATTTGTCTCCTAAGGAGGGATAGCAGAGGGAGCAGGAGACAATGTGGATTGGCACAGAGGCCATTTTCTTCACTTCCTGGATGTCTATCAGCTCCCAGTGTGTCAGAACCGCACAGATACGTAATACATTATACAGACACATCTATATCTTCTAATGTAGGAACGGGGGGGGGGGGATTTAGACTTTTATGGGGGAGGGGCTTTGGGGCATTTTTAATAACTTTTATTTATTTTACACATTTTTAGTCCACCTTAGGGGACTTCACATTCATTCATTGCATGTACTGACCCCGCTATGCCATAGCACAGCATGATCAGTGTTATCTGTGATCATTACATACAGCCTGCCTGTGGCAGAGCACAGCACTGATAGTGTTATCTGTGATCATTACATACAGCCTGCCTGTGGCATAGCATGATCAGTGTTATCTGTGATCATTACATACAGCCTGCCTGTGGCCATAGCACTGATCAGTGTTATCTGTGATCATACATACAGCCTGCCTGTGGCCATAGCCTGCAACTGATCAGTGTTATCTGTGATCATTACATACAGCCTGCCTGTGGCCATAGCACAGCACTGATCAGTGTTATCTGTGATCATTACATACAGCCTGCCTGTGGCCATAGCACTGATCAGTGTTATCTGTGATCATTACATACAGCCTGCCTGTGGCCATAGCACTGATCAGTGTTATCTGTGATCATTACATACAGCCTGCCTGTGGCCATAGCATAGCACTGATCAGTGTTATCTGTGATCATTACATACAGCCTGCCTGTGGCCATAGCACAGCACTGATCAGTGTTATCTGTGATCATTACATACAGCCTGCCTGTGGCCATAGCACTGATCAGTGTTATCTGTGATCATTACATACAGCCTGCCTGTGGCCATAGCACTGATCAGTGTTATCTGTGATCATTACATACAGCCTGCCTGTGCCATAGCATAGCACTGATCAGTGTTATCTGTGATCATTACATACAGCCTGCCTGTGGCCATAGCACAGCACTGATCATGTTATCTGTGATCATTACATACAGCCTGCCTGTGGCCATAGCACTGATCAGTGTTATCTGTGATCATTACATACAGCTGCCTGTGGCCATAGCACTGATCAGTGTTATCTGTGATCATTACATACAGCCTGCCTGTGGCCATAGCACACTGATCAGTGTTATCTGTGATCATTACATACAGCCTGCTGTGGCCATAGCACAGCACTGATCAGTGTTATCTGTGATCATTACATACAGCCTGCCTGTGGCCATAGCACTGATCAGTGTTATCTGTGATCATTACATACAGCCTGCCTGTGGCCATAGCACTGATCAGTGTTATCTGTGATCATTACATACAGCCTGCTGTGGCCATAGCACTGATCATGTTATCTGTGATCTTACTACAGCCTGCCTGTGGCCATAGCACTGCATAATCAGTGTTATCTGTGATCATTACATACAGCCTGCCTGTGGCCATACAGCACTGATCAGTGTTATCTGTGATCATTACATACAGCCTGCCTGTGGCCATAGCACTGATCAGTGTTATCTGTGATCATTACATACAGCCTGCCTGTGGCCATAGCATAGCACTGATCAGTGTTATCTGTGATCATTACATACAGCCTGCCTGTGGCCATAGCAGCACTGATCAGTGTTATCTGTGATCATTACATACAGCCTGCCTGTGACCATAGCACTGATCAGTGTTATCTGTGATCATTACATACAGCCTGCCTGTGGCCATAGCACTGATCAGTGTTATCTGTGATCATTACATACAGCCTGCCTGTGGCCATAGCACTGATCAGTGTTATCTGTGATCATTACATACAGCCTGCCTGTGGCCATAGCCTGATCAGTGTTTATCTGTGATCATTACATACAGCCTGCCTGTGGCCATAGCACTGAATCAGTGTTATCTGTGATCATTACATACAGCCTGCCTGTGGCATAGCATAGCACTGATCAGTGTTATCTGTGATCATTACATACAGCCTGTGGCCATAGCACTGATCAGTGTTATCTGTGATCATTACATACAGCCTGCCTGTGGCCATAGCACTGAACAGTGTATCTGTGATCATTACATACAGCCTGTCTGTGGCCATAGCATAGCACTGATCAGTGTTATCTGTGATCATTACATACAGCCTGCCTGTGGCCATAGCACTGATCAGTGTTATCTGTGATCATTACATACAGCCTGCCTGTGGCCATAGCACTGATCAGTGTTATCTGTGATCATTACATACAGCCTGCCTGTGGCCATAGCACTGATCAGTGTTATCTGTGATCATTACATACAGCCTGCCTGTGGCCATAGCACTGATCAGTGTTATCTGTGATCATTACATACAGCCTGCCTGTGGCTATAGCACTGATCAGTTTTATCTGTGATCATTACATACAGCCTGCCTGTGGCCATAGCACTGATCAGTGTTATCTGTGATCATTACATACAGCCTGCCTGCCATAGCACTGATCAGTGTTATCTGTGATCATTACATACAGCCTGCCTGTGGTTATAGCATAGCCTGATCAGTGTTTTTCTGTGATCATTACATACAGCCTGCCTGTGGCCATAGCACTGATCAGTGTTATCTGTGATCATTACATACAGCCTGCCTGTGGCCATAGCACTGATCAGTGTTATCTGTGATCATTACATACAGCCTGTCTGTGGCCATAGCACTAATCAGTGTTATCTGTGATCATTACATACAGCCTGCCTGTGGCCATAGCACTGATCAGTGTTATCTGTGATCATTACATACAGCCTGCCGTGGCCCTAGCCATAGCACTGATCAGTGTTATCTGTGATCATTACATACAGCCTGCCTGTGGCCATAGCACTGATCAGTGTTATCTGTGATCATTACATACAGCCTGCCTGTGGCCATAGCACTGATCAGTGTTATCTGTGATCATTACATACAGCCTGTGGGCATAGCACTGATCAGTGTATCTGTGATCATTACATACAGCCTGCCTGTGGCCATAGCACTGATCAGTGTTATCTGTGATCATTACATACAGCCTGCCTGTGGCCATAGCATAGCACTGATCAGTGTTATCTGTGATCATTACATACAGCCTGCCTGTGGCCATAGCACTGATCAGTGTTATCTGTGATCATTACATACAGCCTGCCTGTGGCCATAGCACTGATCAGTGTTATCTGTGATCATTACATACAGCCTGCCTGTGGCCATAGCATAGCACTGATCAGTGTTATCTGTGATCATTACATACAGCCTGCCTGTGGCATAGCATAGCACTGATCAGTGTTATCTGTGATCATTACATACAGCAGCCTGCCTGTGGCCATAGCACTGATCAGTGTTTATCTGTGATCATTACATACAGCCTGCCTGTGGCCATAGCACTGATCAGTGTTATCTGTGATCATTACATACAGCCTGCCTGTGGCCATAGCACTGATCAGTGTTATCTTTGATCATTACATACAGCCTGCCTGTGGCCATAGCACTGACTTCAGTGTTATCTGTGATCATTACATACAGCCTGCCTGTGGCCATAGCACTGATCAGTGTTATCTGTGATCATTACAA